>NC_135555.1:11598930-11688545 GCF_964340395.1 Glandiceps talaboti | reverse complement strand
TTTTGAGGGCAAAATATTTCATAAAAGGATAACACTTTTATTTCATACGACAAAACATTAATTTCTTGGGTCAATTTAGAAATATCAAAGCAAAAAACTACAATTTCTGTGACAAATAAATTCTTTTTACGGAGCAGAAAATTAATTGCGAAACGAAAACTTTTATTCGTGTGGCCCAACCTTTATTTTCGAGTGATAAAATGTAAATGTCAAGCCGGAATATGAATTTAAGTCCCTTACAATCTTATACTCTGACTGCAGAAACAACATTTGTCACCATACAACCTCCTTTTCTAATCGACAAGATTTACTTAACACAGGATGCAACATTAATGTTTGGGGACGAAACATTAATACGCGAGGACAAAACTTTCTTTTTGCTTGACGGAAGTTGGACTGCATGACGGAAATTGATTATATATCCCACAATCCTCGGCACACTCTTGGCGGCTATTTCAACTTCGCGACCAGCACTATATCTGATCATGTCAAGTGGTAAACACATCAATTGTTTCCAGTGTATAATTTTTTTTCTCTGCCTGCCTGCCTGCCTGCCTGCCTGTCTGTCTGTCTGTCTGTCTGTCTGTCTGTTCAATTCAATTCAATTCAATTCAATAAATTTATTATCCGGAAATTTGTCTTTAGGCTCAAAACACAATTTACAAACAATTTACACAAGTACAATATATACATATACATATACATATACATACAGTGAGTTTAAAAGGACTTTACAGTGAGTTTAAAATAGACACAGCTGTTGGAACGAACGATTTTTTAAAAAGGTTTTTCCTTGCAAGAGGCATTCTGTGACGGTGACCAGATGGGAGCTTTAATAGTGAAAGAATTATGCAAGGGGTGCATATAATCGTTGACTACTTTCTGGGCTTTCCTGTTAACTGCCGTATGATAATGACATGCCAGTGTTGTTTGACGACAGCCAATGATCTTCTCTGCTGTATTTACAATACGACAAAGTTTACTCTTTTTTTTAACCGTGAGATTACCATACCAAAAGATTATATTGAAAGTCAAAACACTTTCAATAATAGACCTATACACTAATTGCAGCACGTTCTGACATCGAATGACTTTAATTTCCTAAGGAGATATAGTCTCTGTTGAGCTTTTTTCGCAATATAGTCTGTGTTTTCGGCGAAGGAGAGCTTGCCATCAAGAATTGACCCAAGGTATTTGAAACTAGTGACAACTTCAACAGAGTCTCCATTCATTGATACAGGTGTAAATTGGTCAGTTACTTTATGTGCTACAACTAATTATTTTGTTTTTGAAACATTCATTTCTAAAAAACTGTCTTTACACCAATTCTTTAAAATATTCAGCTGAAGAGCTTCATCGAGTAACAGACCAACAAGTGCCATGTCATCGGCAAATTTAAACAGACAACTTATTGCAGAATTACATCTCATGTGATCAGTATAAATTGAAAATAATGTTGGTGACAACACGCAACCTTGGGAAGCACCAGCATTCAGTACAATTTGATCTAATCACCAACTTTAATCACACGCAAAACATGTACAAATGTACTATCAAAAGGCCATGATGTATTGTGATGTATGCTCCCAATATAAGAAATTGATGTCAAAAATGAGATTTTCACTTTCCATGGGGATAATGGACTCCAACTTTTGAAAAGACAATTAATATAAGCACCAGTCCTTAAAAAGTTAAAATTGTGTTACAATACACATTAATGACGCTATTGTGTATTTTCTCAGTTTAGTCGCCTGGTGGCACTGTTCACGCTGCAAACTATAGCATCTTTTCTTGATTCTATTTATTGCTAAAATGAATACTTTGAAACCGACATTTTTCGATGTTTAGCCAAGTAAGCTTATTCTTCAATATATCATGAATTACTTCAGAGATGCCTCCTACATGCAATGAAATCAAAAGATTCCGTAAACAAAATCCCTTGGAAAAAAGGAAGTTAGTTTCATCAAGATCTATAATTGAGATTCACCCATTGTTTTTATGTATTCATATCGTTTCTACTTTGCCCACGTTAACACACAACCAAAACTTTAAAAGGTACTTATAGGACGAAATGTCATTTACAATGTACTGATAACTGGTTTTATTTATGGACATTGAAAAAACACTTTTTAATTGCTATGGATTCACGCGGCATTTTGACTTCTAAAACAAAACGGGGGTGATTATTATGTTTGCGCGATTGTCATGTTGCAGGAACCCGTGCCATCAGATTTATTATACCCACATGCATGTCCCTCATCTCAAATGCCAAATGTTTACAAGATCTTTGTGGAACTTTAAAGCGTCCTCTTAATCATTGGGTTGGGTAATGTCACGGCTATTCATCACATAAGGCTACGGTTAGAATGTACGGCAGGGAGGAGGGGGGGGGAAGAAACTATTTTGGTCAAAAGAATTTCGTAGGCCCCCCCCCCCCCATAATTTTCATAACCCGCGACACATTTTAATATGTGTAATTATAACCCACCCCCACTTCCGTACAACTATATGGTACACTGCATTATAATAAAAGTGACAATCGACTTCAGCGTCCATACATTACAATATAAGATTTAAACTTTCATTACCCAAATAGATGCAACAAAATGTCTTACATAGGGCTGTAACCTACACTTTGAAATACTTGGCCAGCAGGGTTTTTTCTTTCAATTTTGATTTGGGTAGAAACAGCATACAGCCAGTCAGAAGAGACAGACAGGCAGACAGACATACATACAGAGGGGGAGACATACATACATACACACACACAGCCAGACATACAGACAGAAGAGACAGACAGACATACATACATACATACATACAGACAGACAGAGATAGAGACAGACAGAGATAGAGACAGACAGACAGACAGACAGACAGAGAAAAAATTATACACTGGAAACAATTGATGTGTTTACCACTTGACGTGATCAGATATAGTGCTGGTCGCGAAGTTGAAATAGCCGCCAAGAGTGTGCCGAGGATTGTGGGATATATAATCAATTTCCGTCATGCAGTCCAACTTCCGTCAAGCAAAAAGAAAGTTTTGTCCTCGCGTATTAATGTTTCGTCCCCAAACATTAATGTTGCATCCTGTGTTAAGTAAATCTTGTCGATTAGAAAAGGAGGTTGTATGGTGACAAATGTTGTTTCTGCAGTCAGAGTATAAGATTGTAAGGGACTTAAATTCATATTCCGGCTTGACATTTACATTTTATCACTCGAAAATAAAGGTGGGCCACACGAATAAAAGTTTTCGATTCGCAAATTAATTTTCTGCTCCGTAAAAAGAATTTATTTGTCACAGAAATTGTAGTTTTTTGCTTTGATATTTCTAAATTGACCCAAGAAATTAATGTTTTGTCGTATGAAATAAAAGTGTTGTCCTTTTATGAAATATTTTGCCCTCAAAAATCAAATATTTATAGCACAAATTTAGTTTTCGTCTGTCACCTGTGGGCCACCGTACGTTCTTCAGTGGTATGGAAAAAGAGAACTGCAATAACGACGAAGATAAGACAAATCTATAGTAAATTTTCTAAACAATTGTGATTAGATATTTACTAGTATTTATCATAAATTATTTGTTACAGTAATATCTTATACATTTTGATATAATATATGTACCTACGGTTATCAAACTGTATATGATCTAGAAATTTATTTCCCGGTTTATATAGTAATCCAAGGAGCAATGGGATTTGACACGTGGTTTTGTTATAAGATTAGATACCGATTTATATGAATTGGAATTATTACTTGATCTTAATGATATATCTGTAGTAAGAATACGGACAGGGCTAATTAAACACCATCCTCGCCACAGGTGGTCGTGCTTGACAGGTTTCTGTTATGCTTCGTCCAAGAGTTTAAAGAATTCTTGCTTTAAAGTGGCCATATGGATGACAGATGGGTATTATTTTGGATTTATAATTCTTAAGACAACTCTACCATATATTCGTACTTTGAAAAAAACAGCGTGAAACATCATCGGCCAAATCCATGAGTCTAACTCAATTAATTACAAAAAGTTAAAATGTGTGTAAAAGTTTGTTATAGTGTTGTTAATAACAGATATTTAAATAAAAAAATGTTTTGTAATGTTTTGAATCAAGGATTTAGTATATATTATTTCACATTTTTTGTCAAGTACAAATATAGAAATGTTTTATGAATTAAAAATCCAAAATGAATACCCATTTGCCATCCATGTGACAGGGGAATTCGAAATGGGTGATCCAAATTTACTTTCAAAAAAGTGTGTTATGAGTATGTAAGACACCGTAGTGTCCGTCAATACTAAAGACATACATACATACATACATACATACATACATAGTATACATACATACATACATACATACATACATACATACATACATACATACATAGTATACATACATACATACATACATACATACATACATACATACATACATACCGTTTCATCTTTCGCCAAGTAAAGTGCTCAATCAGCTTGGAGAGCAATGTATTCATAAAAAATTAAAGAAGACGAGTCTGTTATTTAACAATAATAACAGATTCGTCTTCTTTCATTTATATAATAATTATTATTATTATTGCGCTACTAATATATAAATCATTATGCAAATTGACTGCCGTCCTTGCGAGCTAGCCTGGGGAGAATACTGTCATGGGGATTATAAGATAAATTTCATTTGGGAATATAAATGTTTCTCCTTTATTGACCACGGCCACGTCCACTGTTACTGATGGAAAAAACATACCTAACAATCTTCAATTTAAAAGACAAAACAAGTGTAGTCGATTGTAGTTTGCCGCTACAAGAGCATATATACCGGCTCTAAGCCTCCAAACTTACCAATACCAAAGGGCAAGAATTTCAAAGATTTGTTATTTACGTATAATTCGCACATATCCCTAAACCTCACCCCGATTCACATGTATGATATTCGTGGGATGACACCCACATCCCCATCCCCCACCCCCATCCCCGTCTTGAACTTGCATGCTACAAGTGCTCGTGGTGTTTGCCGGTATACATGATACTTGAAGTAGGATTTTCAATTGGTATAACAGGTTTGTAGGTCACTATATGCTGGGTTGACAAACAGCATCAGCTGCACTTCGGTATTACTATTTAATGATCGTCTACCCTGGATCCTGGATTATATTGATTTTACAGGACGTTGTATACAATTTAACCCATCCTACATTCAAGTGAATTGGTCCAAATAAGGTATTCTAAACATTTAGCAACACTAACGGTTATATCATTCAAATTACACGTGTTCCATTTACTAGCGATGTATAATGCATAATAATGTAATCTTCTCTAGTTTTAGCTTAATCATTTTTACCATTCTTGATTTTTTTTGTTAAAGTTGCTGTGTATTCAATTCCTTTGAGGAGTATGTGGACTGACAACTTAACAAATGTGTCAAATATTTTCTGATTAATTCATTTTTTTATAGCACTGGCATAACTTATATTATCAGTGTTATTGAAAACAATTGTGCATATTCATTGAGTTCAAAATGAAAGTTTTGTTAGAAGTTATTTTTGTATTTTAATTAATATCGCTTAATACTAAAATATTTGTGCTGATGTTCTGAAAATTTATCTCGTATTACAAACATAGTGAAGTGAAAGGGAACTTTCTATCCACCCATCTGTCTGTCCGGCCCTCCATTCGTTCGTCTGTCTGTTCGTCTGTCTGTCTGTCTGTCTGTCTGTCTGTCTGTCTGTCTGTCTGTCTGTCTGTCTGTCTGTCTGTCTGTCCTTCCCTCGCGTCTCTGTCTCTCCATCTGTGTCTCTGTCTGTCTGTCTGTCTGTCTGTCTGTCTGTCTCTCTCTCGTCTTTTTAAAGATGTTGAAATATCACTTCATTTTAGAACATTTGAATCTAAATATATGCCAATCACTATAGTAAAATAGCTGCTGAATATTGTATAAAGTAGGGTTTCTTAGCTTGCGTGTTAATTAGGCCACATACCATGTAACCAGGGTGACAGTTTTCCTCTAAAATGTGTACTCTTCTCCTGAAGTGCACATAATTATGTGTCTACATGATACATGTCTCTAGTTTACCAAAACATCTCGTTGTTATCATGTGAAATCCTCATTTTAAAGTAGAAACCACTGGAAAACCGCGTAGTTCAGCATAAGGTAATTACAATAGTCTCATTAATAACTTTGTCAGGTATCATACGAAAGCTCTGGTACGAAATACTGTGTTCTGTCACAACAATTGTCCCATCTCAGTTGAAGGCTGTTTATAACTATTTTACTCTCAACTTATAAGTTTACACCAAGGTTTGTGATTACAATACTTCTTAAATATCATGATAAAGCATAATATTTCATTCACGTATTGAACACAACATTTCGCCATTCATTGTTTTCAGTCCCTCCGCTACATACAGCATTACCCATCGCAAAATGATAGTCAACCCTGTTTAGAAGTCCAAAGTCGTAGTCTGATTGTCGCTTCAATATTCGACCGCATATATATCAAGCTATTAAGGGAATTAGTACATGAAAAACGTTTATATTTTCACATGCTTTAGGGTACATTAAAGATGCGTGATGGGAATCCTATCTGCATTGACGTTACACGGCAATGCATGACGTTTGGCGTGGATGGAACTGTAAGAAGTAAAGCAATGACAATCAAATACCCCATAAGTAGTACATTTACATGTTTCTGTTCATGTAGAGCCGACATCATCCTTTTTATTTGCATAGCTTATTTTATATCTTTATAATTGGAAATAATATTTTCATAAAATAGGGAACATATTATCTTTATCAATCAATCCATCTATCCGTCCGTCCATCCTTCTTCAGGTACTTTGATAACTAAGAACATCTCTTCCTGATACATGTATATGTATAAGAGATTTGGGGCGCATTTTCGCATCTTTCATCCAGAAAAAACACATCATATACATGAACGAAGGACATTTCCTTCCTTGCTTTGAATAGAAAAGTCTAACTCGACTATATGAAGTGTATTGCTCTAAGTTCTATCACTTTCATGGAATGACTTGTACGCAGGGACTGCTGGGAAAACGGTACCACAATTCACTGGGCGTATTTGCAAAGCCGGCATGATCATTAGTACCATCCACAGTTCCTTTGTCCACTCTCAGCTGGTGGGCATGCGTACAGTATTAGTTTTGTCCGAATGACGAAATCTGCGGGAAATGCAGCATTAATTAAGTGCCAGCCATATTACTTTCAATGAAATATGGTGAATGAACAATCATCAGATGTATCACACGAGTATATTACAATAGGCGAAATTGGTCATCATGAAGAATATTTTTTACGTGCTTTTCCTAGCACTTACCTGTTTTGGGTGTTTCACAACATGGTCTTTCTACTGGATTATAAACGATCCAAGCAGAGGTAAGATAACACGTCTTCTCCTTTTTTTCAATATTTCTCCAGTTATGTATAACGATAAAAGGGCATCTATGTTTTTATATCCAGAAACTTGGTTATTTGTGATCATTAATGAGTGAAACCTTATCGTTGCCCTTCTGCTTACCACACCACTGTGTATCATCCATTGAATTCAAAACTAGATTCTCTATCGTACTATTACTATTGCTGTCATTAATTACGATGTATCAAAGGGAAGGAAACTTTACGGATTCCCACTATCAGCCATTGTAAATTTAGTTCGTCTATGATACTTAGAAGCAGAGCAGAGTTTACGGATGGGGAGAAAATCGGGGAGAGAGGGGCGATTACAAAAGTCTAGGTTGTCACCGATGTGTGTATGTATGTATGTATGTATGTATGTATGTATGTATGTATGTATGTATGTATGTATGTATGTGTGGGGGGAGGGGGGTGCGCGCGTGCGTGCGTGTGAATGTGTGTGTGTGGTCTACGCAGTTTCCAACCTTCCAGTTATAGTCTCCGGTGGACCAATATTCGAATTTAAGACTACAAGGCTCAAGGTACAACACCGAGAGGAGGTTGACAGAAGGTTGACAGAAATACACGTAACAAATTATTAAATATCATGTTGTAATGAAGCGTAAAATAGCCTGTAGTCTTCAATATATACAAATATGGAACTTATTATTACCAATGCGACAATAAGTATAAGAACATAAACTTAAATTGCACGTTCTCAAAGTAAGTGTTTTCAGTTTGGAGAATGTTTAATGCCTAGACATAAAAAATCAATTTACTGTCTGCTTGTAAGTGAAGGTACATGTGTCGATTAGCATAGAGATTACCATAGTAGAAGTTGTGGTGTGTAGGCAGTCAACACCATGACAGTTAATCTAAAGCAAATGATACCTAACATTTGGCAAGGTTGTTGAATTCACTGCAATGGGTTGAGCAAAAATACGTCTATTCTAGATCTATACAGTTCGTAGTATTTCGAAGTATGCCTCATTAGACTATCTCTACATACACTTTACCATAACATAATTTGGGAAGGATGTTTGAATGACTATACCCTTTCAGTAGCTAATAGGTATGAAGCACAGTTTAAAATGTTGACAATTTACTTATGTTTTTATATGGGTAAAATAAAGCAAAAGTTGTCTCGTTATGACTATTGCTAAGTGACTGCAAAAAGTTGTTCATTCCTATCAATTTATCCGTGTTAATGGTGAAGTATTGTTATCACGTGACTACGGGTATGTCTTTTCTTTTCATAAATTTATTCCAATACTTAGTGTAACATAACATAGCGAGATAATCCAAAGTATCAAGTAACTACTATAGCGAGTTTTTTGTTTGTGTGTGTGTGTGTGGGGGGGGGGTGTAGTCTAGTTCCTATACAGTACCGTTACGATTTATAGCTTCACTCACAGTCAAAGCAGTTTCTCTAGAAGTCCTGAGATGCAATTTAAAATTCAACCACAGCCACCCACACAGTCATTAACATCATGTCTTTGTTTATCAATCACACAATTTTAACCAATAACATAGTCCCTGATAAAGTTAGTGTTTATTGGGGCAGTTATGTAATGTCCAAATATGGTATATTTGTCAGCTCAGGATGCTGCTTATACACTGTTTATGTCACTAGAACAGTTGGGGTTCAAAAATTGACCAGTGTCGAGTGTCGGTTACCCAGGCTCTCACCATCGAGGGCTTCATCCTCTCGCTCGGGGTAAAGCCCTCAATGGCGTGAGTCTGCGTAACCGAGATTACTCATCTCCCGGACAGTTCAAAATGGCCGGCTCTATTATAATATAAACACGTATTTCTGAATTGCGATTACAAACTTTCCGAATAATCGGAGATATAATAAATTTCAAGTTTACAAAGTGCCCATCTCTTGATATATACTGTAACAACACTTGTAACCAGCAGTTGTGTCTGGCTGGTAACAATTTTAAGTCAACTATTTTGAAACAGATTAAGTTTGTGTCATTTTTGTAATCTAGGTACACAGTCTCTGGACGAAACGATGTATTCCTGGCTGTGACAATCTAGGCACTGCGCCAAAACTACTAACCCCATGGGTATAATTAATTTCTTTAGAATGCTATAAAGGGAATACTACCTTCTTTATTGTGACATTCACGTACTGACAGAGGAACGCTAAGAAGTTATGTCGAAAGGGCTGTCAATCTGCTGCAATTTAGTGAGGCGTTTTACGTTAGCCGTATATTAAGTTCCTACTTCTTTTTTGTTCACTAGTTGGTACACGATCTACTGTAAACCGCAGTATGTGTGTAAACATGGGGATCGAAATATATTATTTTTACCTTGATTATAAATTCAAAATCATATAGTCATTGAAATGATGGAATTTCCCAAGGATAAAAATGATATGTTTCCATATTTTAACACATACATGTACGTTTAATAAAATTTACCAGATAGGTAAATTGCAAACATCCTGCCCATAATCATTTATGTCCGTTGGTTAACGGTATACGTATATGCATATTTGGTGAAAGTGGATCAGACAGGATAACTTGAAAATTGTCTAAAATCTAACAAAACAGTACAAGATTTTGTCACATCAGCTTAGATTGAGAAAGGTCAAATATACCTAAAGACAATTCGCTGCACTGGCTTCGAATTTCTTTCCGTTGATATTAAATATGATCATTTCATAAAACGAAGCTGTGCATGCGCATTGCCACCAGTCTGGATAATCCGTGATGTTAAAACAACGGAACACAATTCAGTGACACATATGCATAGTCATCACTCATCACATTATACTGGGAATACCTATTCATTATTCATGGCATGTGCTAGGAGGGTATGTACCCAGGTTTCATGAATAAGATCAGGTGCTATATACACGTTTAATGTTTCCCTACATTTCTATCGACGTCCGCAGACGGTGATTTCGAACGCGCATTTTACGTGCACAGCAATTCAACTAAATACCGGTGCGGGGTATTTCCATCTCTAAAAAGAAAAACATTACACTTGGAGCCCTTAATCAGTACATGTCTGTAATTACAAACAAAATATACCGCGACTGTTTAACAAAATGAGTAGAATTGGAAGACATTCCCTCGCGTGTTGTTCTTGTTGTTGTAATTGTTTTCTATTGTTTTCCTTTACAATTTCCGCTACGTATTTGTCCCGAATTGCACAGATATTCAAAGTATAAATATTAGGTGATTAAGGCAAATATGATTTATGAATGCAAGCATCATTTAAAGAATTCAACCCATTAATGTGTTTACTACAGAAAAACATGTAAAAGAGTGTAAAATTCATCTCATTCTATAAAAGCATGACATGAAATTAACTATACAAACACTGATCAACGTGTTTATCTTATTCAGAGTTTTTTCCCTGCCATGTTGTACGTATATAAAGTTCATACAATGTCTATGTGATCAGATAGTCCTATATGCAATATGTAGAAAAAAAATAATCTCTGTCATATAAGCTTAGTTACAACTTGCCCTCGTTGAGTTTTGATGATTATTATGAGGAAGGGTTCACTCACAGAAATCAAAACGAAGGTAAGTACTAGTCATGCCCCTGGTACATGGTGGAAGGCATTTCTTAGCCATGTTTGACATTTTTTATCAAGCACCGTCAACTATAATTGTATGCTACATTTGGTGTACTCGCCTCGAGTTTTGACAATGGAATGTCGACATGCTTGCTAAGTATACATATATCTTTGTCTGCTTTTATTTCAGCGTACGGTGCTTTATACAGAGGCTTTTCAATGGGACACCAAATCAGGTCCTCATTTAAACGACTGGTGTCGACATCATCAGTATCGAGAAATGTAGATATATTGTCGATTAGCAATCGGGATTTTCACGGGTTAAGTCTTCCACCACTTCAATTAAATAAATCATCCATTTGCCCTGAAACGAGGCTTCCAGGTTTGCGTAAGTGTCAATCTTATCATTTTATCTCTAAAATCGGTCTGTCTGTCTGTCTGTCTGTCTGTCTGTCTGTCTGTCTGTCTGTCTGTCTGTCTATGTATGTATGTATGTATGTATGTATGTATGTATGTATGTATGTATGTATGTATGTATGTATGTGTCTATTCGTATGTGTGTTTCAGTGAATTGATGTCGCAAATTATATGGTTTAAGTTAAATCAAATCTAATTCATATGTAATTATGGCATGATTTACAAATACTAATAACCTTTTTGAATAATAAATTTAAATGTATGTGATTTTTATCAATAAGGCAACATTTTACCAATACTACTGGTTTGAAATTACCAACTTCCAAGTATTTGTTACGTTATTTACTTATTGCTTGCCAAATCATGACCAATTACATAATGCAGCGTCACATATCCAAGTAAATATAAGCATTACTTTGTTTATATATTTTTTGAAAATCTCCTTTAAGAGCGGGATGTATGAATCCGTGAAACATCAACATTTTTGTGATTGTTCAACTATCTGTTCACAGGGGGTCTGTTGGATTTGAACATGACAGTGTGTACTATGAAGGAAGCTGAGAATGCTGTCTTTAAAAAACAAACAACTGAACATGCAGTTGGAGATATTGTTTCAACTGCAAATAAAAAACTTTCAAATTACATGATGATAAGTAACAATTACTATGAGGCTTCCATAAACAATGGACTTAATTACACAGTGGATAACTATACATATTTACCAGGTGGACTGTGGATACCAAAGGAATGTAAACCAAAATGGAAGGTTTGTTCTAACATCGCTCTTCAGATGCATACATTACATATTTTTTATGTCACTGCATAATTTTTTATTGTATTGTATATATAAAATTGTATAGAGCCAAATTTCTGAATCGCAGTATCATCGACCTCTTTCCCGGAAGATTAGAGTCTTTTTTACGATTTACTTTTCAAACCCAGTGGACGAATACTCTACCGGCTGTTCGCCCATCTGTGTATTCAAGTGTCTGTCCAACCATATCTCTTACATTTATGAGGCTCAATTGCATTCAAACATAACACAAAAGCCAGCAGATTCCTGTGTACTGATTTTCATAGCAAACACTGTGGTGCACCATATGCGGGATTGAAAGCTTTGCAGTAGATGTCCTTCTGGAATATGTTCTTACTATAATCCCCAATTCTAGGCAGTACATTGATTTCCTTACTATATTTATTTTTCACAGGTTGCTATTATAATTCCCTTTAGAGACCGTCACGAACATTTACCTAACCTTATTAGGCATCTTGTTCCAATGCTGATGACACAAAGACTAGAATTTGGGGTTTTCGTTATAGAGCAGGTAAGTCTGGTCCTGTTGGTTCTGTATGAGAAAGAATGCATATTGGTAGTGTAGCGTAAGATGAGATAATGTAAAATTAAAGATGGGGTAGTATACTCTTATTACCTGGATATGAGGGCACTAGTAGACAACTACTAAAACTAGGGCTGTTATGTAGCAACTATTTCACGAAACTGAAAGCTGACGGAAATACTTGCTACATAGCAGCACGAGACACCTATAACACATTAAATTCCTTGGCACGTATTCTTCCCAGCGTCAACACAAATCACTGGTAGAATTCCTGCGCTCCTGCCCTTGGGAAAATAGAAAATGAATTTTGATCTGTACATGCAAATTGAGGTTACTATGGGTCACTAGTATGTATGTGACATGATCTAAAGCCAATCACTGAAGGCTATATGAAAACGGTGTGTTACAACATACCATAAGACAACGCAACATAAACTAACACATTAAACATAATTTACAAAACCGTGTGAAAAGTATCGAATTAGCATTAATCTTGTCATATCACTTGGGATATCAGTTGTTGTCGTCCATGCACGTCACAGAAATGTAGGTGGAACCAGGTGTAAAGTGAATGCCTTCTTCAAGGTGTAATGAACAGTTAGTTAGAATTCGAAGACGATTACTGTGGTCGCATTTGTTAATGCAAAATCGTGTAATCAAAATGATCTGTTTGCCATAATTTATTGCCAACCAAAATTATATTGGTAGGAACCGACAGTTGAGGGCAGCTTCCAATGTTATTAATTATTCACTCATTATGGAAATTGGGCTTTAGTTTCAAATGTTAAAAATCAGCTGCTCTAGTTCATATGATTAAATCATTTTAGTTCAGTTTGACTGGTTTGAAGTGAAAGAGGGTTGAAATATTCTGTATAAATAGTCTAAATGCTATGTAAATTCCCCTTACTAATTTTCAGGCCGTGGCAATTAAAAATGTAATATACATGTACGTGTAATTGGTAATATATGTGTAATTGGATCATCATTTTGGGTACCAAAGTATAGAGACATATTACCTAATTACCGAAAGTCAATAATAATTCAAATTGGTTAAATTATTATGCAAACCACGACCCCAAACTAGATACAATATATTATTCTACCGTGTTATCAATGTGCCCTGTAGATTACAAGTCGCTTATTGCATTGATTAATCACGTTGCTCAAGGTGCAACTCTCTGTAAAGCATAAGTATTGTATTGTCGACGTTTTTTGTAGGCTAATACAGACAGTTTTAACCGAGCAATGCTGTTAAATGTAGGATTTATTGAGTCACTCAAGTTTAACAAGTGGGATTGTTACATATTTCATGATGTTGACCATATTCCTGAAAACGATAACAATTATTACGGCTGCGGACTGCTTCCAAGACATTTTGTGAGAGGAGTGGACAAGTATGGATACTGGTAAGAGATAGTACTGTATTGAAGAATATCGTTTATCGCGATGTCCTGGTTCGACCACCGCAAAAAATAATGGATTCTGTTCGCATTTTATGTTCACTAATACCATGTTGCCTCTGACAACCGATCAACGTGATCCGGTTTGATTGTGAATGTGAGTGTATATGGAAATGCTAGATGAGGATGCCTATAATGAATATCATCAAGTAATCACTCAGGGAGGCGTGGTATTAGTAGGAAATACAAGTATTTACTTTACTTTCACAAATGAAAAACAAATTTGTATATCATACATCACGCCTTTGTAATATTTGACACTGATGTATACTACTTCATATTTGAATGTTGTGAGCGCATGCGCATGGTGGCTTTTCTTTCATGTATATCTGCATCGTAACAAAACATGTACAACCCGTTTTATGTTAGTATTATTAGAATTCTGTTTGATACACAATAACAAACTGCACATACTAGTCTAAGATAGCAAGAATGAATGAATATAGTTTCCTGCAACGAACTAATGTACCACCATACGGACATCAAATGCAGAGTATAGAAACATTTGAGTCAGCTTGCGTTCATATGCTTCAACAATTATTTCTTAACAGAATTCATAGTTTAACTGCCCGCAAGTCCTCTAAGTACACAGGAACTGTGGCAATACTTCAAATAGGTGTACAATAAACTTATGTTTTAATGTTAGGTTGCCGACCAATAGAACATTTGGAGGAGTAAGCGGTGTAACTAGAGAACAATTTCTCAGAGTAAATGGAGCCACTAACATATTTTGGGGCTGGGGTGGAGAAGATGATGATCTATGGAATAGGTTATCATTCGCTGGCTACTCACTTTCAAGGCCTGTCGGCAATGTTGGCTATTATAAATCAATGCAACATTACAACAAAGGCACGCCACTAAACACAAAGAGGTAAGAATAATTAAAGAGGTAAAGATGAAATCAAGCACAGTTCGTCATGTATCGTCCAACACCCTAAAAATAGTAACGTTAATACCTAAACTTTCCCTTCCAACAATATTTTCTTGAAACTGTCGGCCAATACAAACGTACACAGGCATCAAAATAATCATTTTGATAATTGGACAATATCTTTAGAGAGCAAGCATTACATTTCAGATAATTTAGTACATGTATTGATGGTAAAGAAGTGCATGTGTCATTTCAAGTTTGATGGTATAACCGGTAATGTGAATGGTTAATTTGGATAAATAATAATGAGTGTTTGATAATTGGGTCTATGCAAGCTTCACATTTCATATAGTTTCATATAAATAATTTTCCAAGTAAGTTGTACATCATGTACAATTGCTATAGTTCAGAATTTTGCATGCCAGCAATGTGTGTAGGCCCAAATATCTATGGTGTTTCCCTTACAGGAGACATTCAATTAAATCTGGTCCTATTTTCATTTATCAACAGATTCGGTTTGCTGCGCAAGTCCAAAGAACGTAACTTTTATGACGGCCTTAATAATATAGACTATGACCTATCCGCGTTGACAATTGAGAAGCTCTATTTCAACATTTCCGCAGACGTCCATAGAATTCACCTTAATATTTCCATGGAAAACTCTTTAGTGGACAAATACATTTGTAACAATTGCTTCTAGATATACATCAGTACACCCAAAACATATTATAGTGGTTTCTACTGACGACCCCCTTCGCCATTGTGATGTCACTTGAAGCAGACTGGGTAATCCGTAATGGAAACAACAATAATATAGTGTACTCTCAGGAAGCAATATCATTTATATTTTATAACTGTTTGAGCTCCTGCAACGCCTAGTATATATCTGTATACACTTTATTCTGCTGTCAGCAAAGAGTACTAGTATAGCAATGAATTTCACAATTAAGCTAATTAGTAGTGCTATATGAGTGGGATGTACTCCATTGAAAACAAGCAACACGTACATAAGTCAAGAATTTCCCATGTGTGTGTGAACTGAACCCATAACGAGGCATAATCAACGACAATGTAACTTATCAGTACTATTCTTGTTTGTTATTTATCACCTCTACATGTGACGTCAAATTCCATCTAGCCAAATAGGCATGCCATGTTCTTCATTAGCATCATACATGGAAGTAAGTACTGATGACCTATGTAAGAATTTCACTAGAAGACTGAGGAGGCCAAACCGATGGCCTTGTTCATTTTATACTGCACGCTCTGTATTCAAAAATGTACTACCGTTTGATATTGACTCATGGTATTTGATATTGTATATAGCGTTTGTATACCCCGTTCGGTCCATACAATAGAAATACTTTTTTTATAAGTTTAAAAAATGCTAAAGATTGAGTATTGTACTTTTTGAAAGTATTGCTGGTTCATTTCTAACTTTTTGCTTTGTCAGAGTAAGATTGAGCATGATATTGTACTTTTTGAAAGTATTGCTGGCTCATTTCTAACTTTTTGCTTTATCAGAGTCACACAAATTGTATTGTTAAGGATATGCAATATCAAACTGATTCCGTGTAAAAGCTACGAAATAAAAGGCTTTCCTACGAAAATAGTCAGTGTACTATCGACTGTGCTAATTCTGCTATTATGCCCGAAATACAGTGTTTGTCAAATTATAAATTGCTCTCAAGATAGACACCATCTTGGATGACATTTATGTTACAGATCCTATGCTCACCAATTGCATTTCGGTGGTTTCATTACCCAAATTACTGTGTGTATTTTAATATAATCTGCTTGCTTGCCAGTATTCCGCCATCGAAATTCAGTTATTGGCAGTGCAGCACAGCCCAGCATGGATGTTCGACTGGAACTAGCTTTTAGAGTGGTTATTATGCACCAGAAATGTCATTTTATAACATTGAAGCAACAATTTTAGTTTCCCACCACCAATATTAATTTACCATTGTAGCTACGAGGTTAGTCTATCTGCTAGACATACAATTTACGACACACGACCAAACATCTCTATCGAGGATGGTTCGGGCAAGCCCTCACGGAAGAAAGCCCGAACGTCTAGCAGCAAGACTACCACGAGGTGTCCTATATGCAGTACTTTAATTCAATTTAAGGTCAATATGTTCACTTCAAATCACACATTGCCACCTTTTCCTAAGCCACATGGTAGTACGAGTGCATAATATAACAATAAACTACCGACTGTCATTTTCCAGTTACGGTAAAGAACCAGGTAAGTAAGTCAACCTGTTTATAGCATCAAACTACCTACTTTACAATATCTATGTCAATATGCTGTGACAGTATGAGGTTTATTACAAGTTTCATTCACCTCAGACTGGTGTTATAAGCCTTACAAGGACGTTAAATCAGTTAGGAAATTCAAAATGGTTGCTGAAATGTGTAACCATAAAACGTATGACAATTGCTATTGAAAGCTGACATTTGAATTATTTCTCTTTGAACTGCCTGAAATTCAGTATGATCAACACCACTAAAATGTATTTGGAGCTATTGACATTAAAAGTGAAAAAATGGAAGGGCGGAATTAGGTGGCAACTATAACATGTAACAATTATGGTACAGCAATATCGTTTTTAAAAAATGTATACATGATCAATACGAGAACGAGAAAGCCCATTTATATGATTTCACTTACTTTGAAGTTGTTTTTTTGCCCTCCATTGACCACTGCGTGGTAAATTCCCGTTACTATCGATAAAAGTAACATAGCAACAAAGACAACCCAATCCACCATGCCAAATAGAGTGACATCATTGGAGGACATCCTGCAACTTTTTACGAAAATTAACTCCAGTGAAGAAACAAAAAATTCTCTTGCCCCTTCCGTCAAAGATATAGTTGTCAATGAAAAGAGTGTCATTTTTTTGTATTTCAGCATCACTTTTTATGTTTAAACGAGAGGTATTAGAATCACTATTGGGTGCATTAGAGGGTGTCGGCTCGGTATAAGCGAGCGGGGCGGACTTGGACAAACCTGGCAGAATGGTAGTTTCTTCAAATGCGAACTCTTGGAACCTTTCTCCTTCGAGAAGTTCGTCGAAATCCTGAAAGAGCCAGTCATCCTCGGTGGCATCTTGTTGCATTTCAGCTTCTTCTTTGAAAGTATTTTGAGTTTTGTATAACTCCACGTCGCTGTCTGACATCTTTCCCCCTCGAAGACAGGGAAGTGAATGACGTGGCACATGGAAATCTGCAGAGTATTAACCTCTGTGTATGTCTAGCACGTGACAACCCTAAACCAATAAAATCAACTGAATACATGTGTGCATATTAAGGTCGTTAATTGTCCGACTCACAAGCGCTACGTCGTTCCCGATTGGTTAATATTTGCACCAGGTGCTGTTGACGTTATATACGCCGGATAATGCGACTCTTATCATGCATTATCCTATACATATTTCCTGTAGGTTAAGTTGATGCATATACATAACAAATCACGACCGAAAACAGACAGACAGACAGACAGACAGACAGACAGACAGACAGACAGACAGAGAGAGACACATATATATAACATGCCATTACGTATTTTCCTTAAGTATCCTAGATTTTGAAAAATAAAAAATAAAAAATTAAAACTATTATAATGGCAGCTTTCTTGCCGTCGAGATTGCCACATTACAGGGGGCATTTTGCAACACACACTAATTAAATTTTTTTCCTTTTATCATTATACAGATTATATTTTATTACTATCTTCCTCTAAAGACCCCCACAATGGTATTAGTTGGTATCATTGCCAGTGAAGTCATCTGCTGTATAAGTGCCAAAGAAAAAAACAGCAATGTGAATCCAGTCTTACTGGCCAAGCATATAAAGTAACTGTATTCACACTACATATATCCAGACAACGCAATCCAAGGCTGCACATTTCACACGATATAATATTATTCTGCTTTTGTGGCCATTACAAATCATAATGGGATCCTATCGTAGAGACTGGTAGATTCTGAGAGCCTGAAGTTTTCTGGAATATTTGGTTGAGTAACGGAGCCACATAAAGTGACTGAAACCTCCTTGGTACTAGCTACCGCTCACCAGTAATTCTCTACCGACAACAAACAAGTCAGTCAGACCACACTCGATAAATATCAAGTACAACTTTTATTTAAACTCTCCAAACACCGCAAACTAAAACTTTGTGGCACTAATATGCCTGACGCGTGACGGTTGATCTCTAACTGATACAGTTAAATCACTTTGGTAATCACATGCCCTTACGTTGAATGGAAATTTCCAGTAAGTTATGATATTATATCATCTCTTTTGAACAACCTGAAGTATTTACAGTCACGAAGAGATGGGGCGCTATATCTAAAAGAAATATGTATTAAGTTATTGATGGTTTCCCTTAACAATACCAAAACAAAATGATGTTATTTTTCATTTACGAGACATCTCGGTAGTTGATTTCACATATTCATACACGAATGAAATCACATCTATCATGGATGTGGTCAGCAATAACACGTGTTTTACGAATTTTTACTTTTTATAGGGTGCCTAAATCCAAAGACGATAATGATGAATGAATATCTGTCTGGTTTTCTTCAAAAATGACCTCCTTTCCTTCACATTGAGAAAGCCATAGTAGTAGTTGCCGTTTGATGTTCGCAAGTCTCTCATTTTATGAATAATTTGCCCTACTGATGACAATTAACATGATTACACAACTCTTGGTCATGGGAAGTGTTGTTCTATACATTTACTGAATTATTCCTAAAGCTAAAGAAATGTGTTAATTATATGTAACATATGAATGAATTGAGAGATATTTAAAATTAACTCATCAATGAAACTCTTGAGATCTACTTATATACACATGCTAACCCATGTTCTCTTGTACACAATATCAAAACATACATGCATGACCACAAAATTTAGAGTTTGGATGGTTATTAGTATGACCAGAAGTAAACTGAATCCATGGGGTCCATCATGGTCATGTTCAGTGTTTGCTGGCTCCTTTGCCAGTGGTCGTCAGATCTCTGACATGCTGAGTTATGTAAATTTGCCTGCCCTTGACTTGTCGCAAATCTACCTATTTATCGTGGTGTAACCTTTCACTGATATTTAATGTTGACAAGGTCAAGGATGGCTGGTGCACACCACATATTCAAGTATTTAAATCTTTAAATATTTTGAATTTGTTATTCATTTCATTTTCATCTATCCCAGTTATTACTAGTAGCCTCCTAAAGGAGTAGAGTCAGTCACCAGCACGCACGTTATCGACCTGAAATCTGGTCACTAAACAGCGAAGAGAGAATGATAGACGGGTGCACAGATTACTTTAGTCAATCAGGCGAGAGAGGGTAGGAAGACTAAGGTTACTTAGTAATCGTCTGATTGGCTAGAGTAGTCTGTGCACCTGTCAATCATCCTTTCTTTGTTCGCTGTATAGTGTCCACAGTTCAGGTCGATAACATCTGCACGGTGGTGACTGACATCATGGTTTGAAGACAATAGACTTCACACTGTTTTAAATACAGGAACTCGTCGCGATGGGGTAGTTTTGGCACAGCTTGTCCCAGGTAAGGCAGCTCGTTGGCTTGTTGGAGTTCAGTTGTGTGATGTTCGTGATGCCCGGTGGTTTCATTTCAATAACTGATCTTGTGTAGTATGTGTTGGCCTGCACCGTCGGTTAGTTGCTCATTCGTCAGGTGCCTGGTGTGTGTGTGTGTGTGTGTGTGTGTGTGTGTGTGTGTGTGTGTGTGTGTGTGTGTGTGTGTGTGTGTGTGTGCAGTGATCGCACAATTTCTTTTTTATTTATCTTTCATATACAAACACCATTTCAGTGCATTAGCACTGTTCTCCCAATGGAACCTGTTGCAAGATTACGTACACAGAAAACAAACAAACAAAAGGGACAAACCAGGACAAAAAGTTACTGACGCAGAGTGTTCTTTAAAAGATATCCACCCACATTATTACCAGACTACATTCTTAAGATGTCTTTAAAATATCGATGAGTTCGGAGGTGATCTTATGGATAGATTGTTCCATAGAACAGCACCACTATAGTGAAATGCCCGTTTCCCATATTCCGTTTTAACTGTAGGGATGTATATGTTACCTACCTAAGTGTCTTCAAATACTTTTGATTCGTATTACACCATACATTCGCAGCATAATCGAAATGGGGAAGGACTAAGGTATTGAACATCATCTTCCTAAGTCCCATTGGCAAAAAGTGTTTGATTCTCGACAGTAGACCAAGGTTTAGAGAAACTTTAGCAGAAACTTTGGAAATATGCGTTGAAAATTTCAATTTTGAATCCAGCCAAACCCCTAAGTATTTGAAATCAAATACTTGCTCTACTAGGTCTCCCTGTATTCGAATTTGCAAAACTGAATTTAATTTTAGTCTTTGTGAATGTGCATATCGTGCCAAGGTTTCCTCGAGCACTCTGAGAGGGTCAGTCTAACTTGACATATGGTGCTGTATTGTGAAGGTGAAGTGTTGTGTGATTGCATGGCATGTGGTCGTCTCATTGAGGGGCGGGATACGGCATTGAATTGCATGTCTTGGTGTTGCCACCGATTGCGTCTGTCTGTCTGTGGTTTGTCAGTGTAATGTTGTGTGAATCGCTGAGAGAGGAGACACGAGAGGTGGATGTTCACTGCTGTGCCAAGGAATGATACTTTATTCATATAATTTATGTACAATTGGATATAAAGATTTAGTAGTTTGATACGGATGTGATAGGCAGGATCTCAAATTGCAATTGGTAGTAGTATCTTTATTTGTAGATCATACGGTACAAATGTATTCTATTATACTGAAGTATTGGAATACATTACGGGACTACTGGTGTAAAACAAAAAGCTAAATAGTAAATATATTATTACAACAATAACGTGAGTAGCATAATGCATAAAACATTTAATGATATCTCTAAAATGTAATTATTTCACATTTTCACCAATACTATTAATTTAGAGGCATATATATGTAGTGTCAACAGCTACAACACAATACTTTCAACCATTCGAGTTTCTGTGCTTCAACTACCCACATGTGACGAGTTCATCCATTTAAAATAATAAGTCTTCCTCATTCATTACTCTAGAGGCAAACTGACAATAAAGATAAATCTCACAGACACTATACACACAAATATGAACACATGACACCAACCATGCACCCAGTTGAGTGTCCAGTGAATCATTGATGTTTGTTGAATCATTGACCCTACATGAAGGGTCTGTGGTTCAATGCATGTATATGTTTGTGTGTGTGTAACATGTCTAATGGCTAACCAGCTTTGGTCTTATCAACAATTTACTTACAACAACAGGGAGTCAAATATTACACTGATAATAAAGGCACTCATTGCTAGTAAGCACTTTTAGCACAGTTTGAGACAGGCGAGTAATGTTTTGTTGTAGTCAGTATAGTTGTAATGTTGGATACAAATCAAATATATTAACCACGAAAACACGTTTTTGATAAGCTGTTCAGAAAGTTTTTTTTTTTTATTAAGTATGGATATCAACAAACAAACCATAAAAGCTCAATAAAGTGAGAGAGCGTGATAGGTTTAGGTATCACGTACTTTGTATATTTGATATATTTCGCAGTCTCCCCTGAATACGTGGCTGGATTGTAATGAATACAAAAATCTATCGGATACAATTTCTTTTCTAATAACCATACACTGCCATATAGTTTGCCTTTGATAATCTTGCCAAGGAAAGGCCCAATAACATTCAATAAAACATGTCATTGTGGGTATACCCAAATATTGACATTTTTATATGATGCATCTAAATGTATAAACAAGATATATGAATATCTCTTTTCATAAACGATATTGGCAATAAATTCAAACTGTATTCCCACTGTCATTTCAATCACGTGTCATACACAGAATTCTACAAAATAGCTAAGAAAATAAGAGTTTGTAAATACAAATTTAAAAAAAAAACCATTACCATAGACATTTCATTGAAGAGACTGATTGTGTCAATTTGTAAAGTAGAGTCTGACGTATATTTAATTGCATCTACTCGCGGTGACAAAACTCCATGTATCACTCGTCTTGTCCATGGCTTGTTGAAGAAAAATATCAGAGAACAAGTCTCCGGCGTGCAAAGACATATCCCAAACACAATATCAATTGTGCTGTTAATTGATGTCTGAAATATGGTCCTACAATCTTGTCATGAATGTTTCCATGTGTAGACAACTTTAATTGTGTCAATATCATAACAAAATTTCAAAGGTCATTGAGATGTAATCTTTAACTGGACATACATCAAAAGTCAGGATGGTTTGGATTAGTATCAAAATTAATTTATTTTCTCAAGACACAAGATCGACTCATCTACAAGGTGGGAGGGTGAAAGGTTAAGAATTCATCATGAAAAGCGCCCTCTTGCAGATGAAGTCAAATAAACTTTTGTCTTTACTATATAAACAAGGGTAAACACACTGCAGTAGTTACGCCCGTGGCCCACCATCTAGTTTTACTAACATATTAAAGCATTTTCTGAAACTTTTAGAGAACCTATTCTAATACCAATATTGTATTTCAAAATAATTATGGAAAGTTATGCAGTCGTGCAGTTTCCGTAACGTGACACGAGTCGTTACGGAAACTACGTACTCACGGTGATGATACGACAAACGAAGAGGTGATATTTGGTAATAACCTCATATTATGCCCTTTGCTAAATAGCGTGGAAGAATTACATTCAGGAAATAAGTTTTGTATCTTTTGCATTTGATATTTCTTTATCTAAAGACACAAAAGAAAGAATTCTTTCTCACAATAGTTTGTGTTTAGCACACTTTAATATAACAATAGAATACAGGAAAGGTCGATTGATGGATTAAGTTGTTCAGTAATAATGCTGATATGCTGTTTGAATGATATTGTTGTCAGATCTAGATAATCGTCTACTTCATAAGTTCGAAACTTGGACATATACCTGGAATACAGGGACTCTTTATCTCCTGTGTATTTGCCGGAGCAATGAGGCGAGATTTAAAAAATTACATATTGGATAATTATTATGCCTAAAATGGTACCAGGACAATCCCCTTCCCCGCCGATAAGTGTTCCGATAAGGATACCCCTCTCCCCACCCCTGGAAATCGCTACTTGAGTTTAAGTGTCACTTTTTTACCCTGGACCATTTGCTCCTAAAATTCCAGTATCATGACAATGTCTGTGTTCCAAATCACTATGGGACTCGGAGTTAGATATATACATAGTTCGACTGCATGTCCATCTGGCATCACATGTGAGGTCGATCTACCATAGTTTTGAACAACTTCGAGTTCTAAACTCTAGGGTTTAGAATATGATTAATATTTTAAAATCATATTAAAATAGAGCTCATCACCAAAAAATGTAATTTTTAATAAGCCAGCAAAAAACAAAGTTAAACGTGTTTGAGTGTGACCATATTTTACACATTTGCAGCTCCATATCATCTGGCCTGAATGCAATCGCAGCTATGACTGTTTGTGATATTGTGAACCCATGGCGTCATCACAGATCAATGGTAACTATTATCCCTATACAAGTGACGAAAATTGGGACACAAAGCTATCGATATTCTCATGCAAGTAGTGTTCATATATTATGCCATATTTTTCTTCATATAGCCACGAACAAAGTTATAGATACATGTATTTTGTATTCGATATAATAAGGAACATCCCACCCCAACAATTCTCTAATTTTCAATTCATGTTTAAGCATAATATTTGATTAAAATGATACATAAAATGTTGAATAACAGTTTGAATTTCAACAATTTGTCTCTGATAATTTCTTTAGCGCTTGCATTTGGTGTCCTGGCAACAGTAACTTCCCTGACTGTACCATATCTGGGAACACTTGTTGAGACTGCCTTTTCCTTTCTCGGTTAGTTTGCTGGTCCATTAGGTGGTTTCTATATTCTTGGACTGTTTTAGCCACGATCTAATACACGGTACACAATTCTTCATTGAACTTATTACTAGTATGTAGATTACTAGTTATTACTTTTTGCTGTAAAATGTAACTACACGTAAATTCACAACAATATGTAGCACTTATTATTATATTTTGCTGTGAAATACTATTTCACAATATTGGATTGACCAATCTTAATTTACTTAAATATTATTTATTCCATATGGTGTTGTTATTGGTTTCATTGCAACCTTGACATACGGACTTGCCAATGCAATTAGTTCGGCAATATGTCGCACATCAGGACAACCTTCTCACCAAATATTAAGTGCAAGTCATTTGGGATTACGATAATTAAATATCAGAATGAACACCACTCTACTTTAGCACTAGCCTCGACGATATTAGTATATATATATATATATATATATATATATATATATATATATATATATATATATATATATATATATATATATATAATTCATAATAGATAATAAATTAAAACCATATTTATTTATACCGCTCTACATACATGTGTATTGAGCACTCTTTACTCCAGTATGGACATATTACATATACTGAGTTTATACATCCGGTAAACACTCTTTCGATGGTATTGGTTGGCATAATTGGCAGTGAAATTATACGCTCTATAAGAGTTGAAAAAAGAAACCGTACAGTGAACCCACTGTTACTGGCCAAGTGTGTCAGGTATGTGTATACATATCTAAAAGAACGCATGTTGAAAAATCATTTTATCGTACGTATTATAGTTGACATGTTACTACCTTTTCATACTTTGATAATTACTGTACGAAAAGTATAAAAGTAAAAACAGAATATGAAGTTTGATAAAAGTCTTCGAAAATTATATCAATTGTTCGTAAATAGATTGACAGTTTTACTACAATGAAAGCCTACCTGTGGTATAACAATAGAAAACGTAATAAACATGATATTTGTTGTTGTGAGCAAAATAAAGCCTTCATAATTATTAATAGTTTAAAAGTATTGTCTCAACCACCATTTGATTTATCAGCGTCATGACCCCGTTATGACTGATAGTATGCGCTACTGTAACAGCAGAAAAAAATATTGATAAGACAAGATAGCCGATTCATAGAAATATCCACATCATGCAAAGCCTTACTGACTTACAATATTTAGTTTATAGACAGCTGGCATCAGTCATTTGTGATAACTTGTAATGGTGCAGCGCTAGCGGAGCTTCATTAATAGGGGAGATCTCCAGAAGCAAATCATTCATTGCCCAATTCAGCCAAAAACCGTACAGACATGGACGTTTGAACCAGTGAAACATATTTGACCAGTGTGTCTGATGGTCATGATAAGCACATTTTGTTACAGCGTGTTATAACTGATAGAATAATTGAAGTAGCAAGTTACGTGACGGAAAAGTGACAACGTCTGACACTCTGGCATTTCGTATCTGATTCGTGCCATGTCTAAAGTCACTATTCTTTTCATTGACAACTATATCTTTGACACGAAGGGGCAAGATAATTTTTTGTTTCTTCGCTGGAGTTAATTTTCGTAAAAAGTTGCAGGATGTCCTCCAATGATGTCACTCTATTTGGCATGGTGGATTGGGTTGTCTTTGTTGCTATGTTACTTTTATCGATAGTAACGGGAATTAACCACGCAGTGGTCAATGGAGGGCAAAAAAACTTCAAAGTAGGTGAAATCATATAAATGGGCTTTCAAGTTCTCGATCTCGTATTGATCACATGTATACATTGAAGGTGTTTTTTAAAACGATATTGCTGTACCATAATTGTTACATGTTATAGTTGCCACCTAATTCCTTCCTTCCATTTTTTTACTTTGAAGTTAATAATAGCTCCAAATACATTTTAGTGGTGTTGATCATACTGAATTTCAGGCAGTTCAAAGAGAATTAATTCAAATGTCAGCTTTCAATAGCAATTGTTATAATTGTTTATGGTTACACATTTCAGCAACCATTTTGAATTTCGTAACTGATTTACCGTCCCTGTAAGGCTCATAACACGGGTCTGGAGTGAATGAAATTTGTAATAAACCTCACACTGTCACAGTATGTTGACATAGATATTGTGAAGTAGGTAGTTTGATGTTATATTATGCACTCGTACTACCAGGTGGCTTAGGAAAAGGAGGCAATGTGTGATTTGAAGTGAACATATTGACCTTAAATTGAATTAAAATACTGCATATAGGACACCTCGTGGCTACAATTGATAATTTAAATTAATATTGTTGGTGGGAAACTAAAATTGTTGCATCAATGTTATGAAATAACACTTCTAGTGCATAGTAACCACTCTAAAAGCTAGTTTCAGTCGGACATCCATGCTGGGCTGTGCTGCACTTCCAATAACTGAATTTGAAAGGAGGAATATTTTGAAATTTGAGCTCTTGAGCCTACTGGCAAGCAAGCAGACTATATTAAAATACACACAGTAATTTGGGTAATGAAACCATCGGAATGAAATTGGTGAGCATAGGATCTGTAACATAAATGTCATCCAAGATGGTGTCTATCTTGAGAGCAATTTAGAATTTCACAATCCCTGTATTTCGGGCTTAATAGCAGAATAAGCAGCCGATTGTACGCTGACAATTTTCGTAGGAAAGCCTTTTAATTCGTAGCTTTTACACTGAATCAGTTTGATATTGCATATCCTTAACAATACAATTTGTGCGACTCTGACAAAGCAAAAAGTTATAAATGAGCCAGCAATACTTTCAAAAAGTACAATATCATACTCAATCTTACTCTGACAAAGCAAAAAGTTAGAAATGAGCCAGCAATACTTTCAAAAAGTACAATACTCAATCTTTAGCACTTTTTAAACTTATAAAAAAGTATTTCTATTGTATGGACCGAACGGGGGTATACAAACGCTATATACAATATCAAATACCATGAGTCAATATCAAACGGTAGTACATTTTTGAATACAGAGCGTGCAGTATAAAATGAACAAGGCCATCGGTTTGGCCTCCCCAGTCTTCTAGTGAAATTCTTACATAGGTCATCAGTACTTACTTCCATGTATGATGCTAATGAAGAACATGGCATGCCTATTTGGCTAGATGGAATTTGACGTCACATGTAGAGGTGATAAATAATAAACAAGAATAGTACTGATAAGTTACATTGTCGTTGATTATGCCTCGTTATAGGTTCAGTTCACACACACATAGGAAATTCTTGACTGATATACATTTTGTTTGTTTTCAATGGAGTACATCCCACTCATAGCACTACTAATTAGCTTAATTGTGAAATTCATTGCTATAATAGCACTCTTTGCAGACAGCAGAACTAAAGCGTATACAGATATATACTAGGCGTTGCAGGAGCTCAAACAGTTATAAAATATAAATGATATTGCTTCCTGAGAGTACACTATATTATTGTTGTTTCCATTACGGATTACCCAGTCTGCTTCAGATGACATCACAATGGGGTCGTCAGTAGAAACCACTATAATATGTTTTGGGTGTACTGATGTATATCTAGAAGCAATTGTTACAAATATATTTGTCCACTAAAGAGTTTTCCATGGAAATATTAAGGTCAATTCTATGGACGTCTGCGGAAATGTTGAAATAGAGCTTCTCAATTGTCAACCCGGAGAGGTCATAGTCTATGTTATTAAGGCCGTCATAAAAGTTACGTTCTTTGGACTTGCGCAGTAAACCGAATCTGTTGATAAATGAAAATAGGACCAGATTTAGTTCTGGAAAGGAAAAACCATAGATATATAGGTCTACACACATTGCTGGCATGCAAAATTCTGAACTATAGCAATTATACATGATGTACAACGTACTTGGAAAATTAATTACATGAAACTATATGAAATGTGAAGCTTGAATAGACCCGATTGTTAACGTATTGCCCAATTATCAAACACTCATTATTATTTATCCAAATTAACCATTCACCTTATAGGTTACACCATCAACCTTGAAATGACACATACACTTCTTTACCATCAATACATGTACTAAATTATCTGAAATGTAATGATTGTATTCTAAAGATATTGTCCAATTATCAAAATGATTATTTTGATGCCTGTGTACGTTTGTATTTGGCCGACAGTTTCAAGAAAATATTGTTGGAAGGGAAAGTTTAGGTATTAACGTTACTATTTTAGGGTGTTGGACGATACATGACGAACTCTGCTTGATTTCATCTTTACCTCTTTAATTATTCTTACCTCTTTGTATTTAGTGGCGTGCCTTTGTTGTAATGTTGCATTGATTTATAATAGCCAACATTGCCGACAGGCCTTGAAAGTGAGTAACCAGCGAATGATAACCTATTCCATAGATCATCATCTTCTCCACCCCAGCCCCAAAATATGTTAGTGGCTCCATTTACTCTGATAAATTGTTCTCTAGTTACACCGCTTACTCCTCCAAATGTTCTATTGGTCGGCAACCTAACATTAAAACATAAGTTTAGTGTACACCAGTTTGAAGTATTGCCACAGTTCCTGTGAACTTAGAGGAATTGCGGGCGGTTAAACTATGAATTCTATTGAGAAATAATTGTTGAAGCATATGAACGCAAGCTGACTCAAATGTTCCTATGTCTGCATCATTTGATGTCAGTATGGTGGTATGTTAGTTCGTTGCAGGAAAGTATATTCATTCATTCTTGCTATCTTAGACTAGCATGTGCTAGTCTAGCTGCTAGACCTCGGATGTTCTTCCGATACACTATGACACATGACCGAACATCGCTATCGAGGATGGAACATCCGAGGTCTAGCAAAAGTCATCTCTGCAGTTCAGGGATATAAATAACTGCCAATCAGAGAACGGCATTGGCGACAAGCACAAACAGAGGACAATAGCTAATTTTTTCATGCATATTCAGCTTAAGGAGGGGCTTGCAAAAATAACCACCAATGCCTTAACTGAAATGTGTGAATGACAATGTCTACACACTCATCAAACTCACAATTACCATAAACTGATAAGACATGATAGTTAGTAGTTTGTTATCATCACGTGTTATTGGACATTAGTATTTTAGCGCAATAGCATTATAGAGGTCATGGGTTATTGAATATATTAACATATATTTATACATGCATGGTCCAACCCATAGCCATATGTCATCTCAATGGAAAATGAAGTCTGAAAATGACATTAGCTAGACGTTCGGACAAGCCCTCACTGCGAACTTCGTTCGCTTATCGTATCGGAAAAAAGCCCGAACGTCTAGCAGCAAGACTAAGCATGTGCAGGTTGTTATTGTGTATCAAACAGAATACTAACACTAACATAAAACGAGTTGTACATGTTTGTGTTAAGATGAAGACATGCATGAAAGAAAAGCCAGCATGCGCTCACAACATTCAAATATGATTTAGCATACATCAGTGTCAAATATTACATAGGCGTACGTGATGTATAATATACAAATTTGTTTTTCATTTGTGAAAAGTAAAGGAAATATTTGTATTTCCTACTAATACCAGGCCTCCCTGAGTGATTACTTGATGATATTCATTATACGCATCCTCATCTAGCATTTCCATATATACACTCGACTCGCATTCACAATCAAACCGGATTACATTGATCGCTTGTCAGAGGCAACATGGTATTAGTGAACATATAAATGCGAACAGAATCCATTTTTTTTTTGCGGTGGTCGAACCAGGACATCGCGATAAACGATATTCTTCAATACAGTACTATCTCTTACCAGTATCCATACTTGTCCACTCCTCTCACAAAATGTCTTGGAAGCAGTCCGCAGCCGTAATAATTGTTATCGTTTTCAGGAATATGGTCAACATCGTGAAATATGTAACAATCCCACTTGTTAAACTTGAGTGACTCAATAAATCCTACATTTAACAGCATTGCTCGGTTAAAACTGTCTGTATTAGCCTACAAAAGACGTTGACAATACAATACTTATGCTTTACATAGAGTTGAACCTTGAGCAATCAATGCAATGAGCGAATTGTAATCTACAGGGCACATTGATAACACGGTAGAATATTATATTGTATCTAGTTTGTGGTCATGGTTTGCATATTAAGTTAACTATTTTGAATTATTAATAACTTTCGGTAATTAGGTAATTTGTCTCTATACTTTAGTACACAAAATGATGATCCAATTACACATACATTACATCCAATTACACGTATATTACATTTTTAATTGCCACGGCCTGAATATTTGTAAGTCGAATTTATATAGCATTTAGACTATTTATACAGAATATTTCAAACCTCTTTCACTTCATACCAGTCACACTCAACAAAAATGATTAAAGCATATGAACAAGCGCAGCTGATTTGTAATATATGAAACTAAAACCCAATTTCCATAATTAGTGAATATTAATAACATTGGAAGCTGCCCTCAACTGTCGGTTCCTGTCAATATAAATTTGGTTGGCAATAAATTATGGCAACAGATCATTTTGATTACTCGATTTTGCATCAATAAATGCGACCACAGTAATTGTCCTCTAACTGTTCATTACACCTTGAAGAAGGCATTCACTTTACACCTGGTTCCACCTACATTTCTGTGACGTGCATGGACGACAACAACTGACATCCTTCGTCAAAGTAAAACAACCAGACAAGTGATATGGCAAGATTAATGCTCATTCGATACTTTAATTTTCACACGGTTTTGTAAATTATGTTTAATGTGTTAGTTTATGTTGCTTTGTCATATGGTATGTTGTAACACATCGTATTCATATAGCCTTCAGTGATTGGCTTTAGAGCATGTCACATACGGACTAGTGACCCATAGTAACCTCAATTTGCATGTACAGAGCAATATTCATTTTCTATTTTCCCAAGGGCAGGAGCGCAGGAATTCTACCAGTGATTTATGTTGACGCTGGGAAGAATACATGCCAAGGAATTTAATGTGTTATAGGTGTCTCGTGCTGCTATGTAGCAAGTATTTCCGTCAGCTTTCAGTTTCGTGAAATAGTTGCTACATAACAGCCCTGGTTTTAGTAGTTGTCTACTCGTGCCCTCATATCCAGGTAATAAGAGTATACTATCCCATCTTTAATTTTACATTATCGCATCTTACGCTATACTACCAATATGCATTCTTTCTCATACAGAACCAACAGGACCAGACTTACCTGCTCTATGACGAAAACCCCAAATTCTAGTCTTTGTTTCATCAGCATCAGAACAAGATGCCTAAGAAGGTTAGGTAAATGTTCGTGACGGTCTCTAAAGGGAATTATAATAGCAACCTGTGAAAAATAAATATAGTAAGGAAATCAATGTACTGCCTAGAATTGGGGATTATAGTAAGAACATATTCCAGAAGGACATCTACTGCAAAGCTTTCAATCCCGCATATGGTGCACCACGGTGTTTGCTATGAAAATCAGTACACAGGAATCTGCTGGCTTTTATGTTATGTTTGAATGCAATTGAGCCTCATAAATGTAAGAGATATGGTTGGACAGACACTTGAATACACAGATGGGCGAACAGCCGGTAGAGTCAACGTCCACAGGGTTTAAAAAGTAAATCGTAAAAAAAGACACTTTTTGATCTTCCTGGAAAGAGGTCGATTGATACTGCGATTCAGAAATCTGGCTCTATACAATTTTGTAAATATTTGAAAAATTATGTAATGACAAAAAAATATGTAAATATGCATCTGAAGAGCGATGTTAGAACAAACCTTCCATTTTGGTTTACATTCCTTTGGTATCCACAGTCCACCTGGTAAATATGTATAGTTATCCACTGTGTAATTAAGTCCATTGTTTATGGAAGCCTCATAGTAATTGTTACTTATCATCATGTAATTTGAAAGTTTTTTATTTGCAGTTGAAACAATATCTCCAACTGCAGTTGTTTGTTTTTTAAAGACAGCATTCTCAGCTTCCTTCATAGTACACACTGTCATGTTCAAATCCAGCAGACCCCCTGTGAACAGATAGTTGAACAATCATAAACATTTTGATGTTTCACGGATTCATACATCCCGCTCTTAAAGGAGATTTTCAAAAATATATAAACAAAGTAATGCGTATACATTGTATTTACGTGGATATGTGATGCTGCATTATATATTTGGTCATGATTAGGCAAGCAATAAGCAGATAACGTATTGTCAATATGACAACAAATACTTGGAAGTTGGTAATTTCAAAATATTAAAATATTGCCTTATTGATAAAAATCACATACAACATTTATTATTCAAAAAGGTAATTAGTATTTGTAAATCATGTCATAATTACAATTCGATTTGATTTAACTTAAACCATATATTTTGAGACATATTCACTGAAACAGACGAACGGACACAGACATACAGACAGACATACAGACAGACAGGCAGGCAGACAGACAGACAGACAGACAGACCGATCCTAAACAGTATTCCCCTTGAACGGGGAGGTAATGTAAATTTTATGTAACAAAAACTAACATGCACTTTTATATTTTTCCTGAAGGATTTTAGAGACAAAATGATAAGATTGACACTTACGCAACCCCGGAAGCCTCGTTTCAGGGCAAATGGATGATTTATTTAACTGAAGTGGTGGAAGACTTAATCCGTGAAAATCCTGATTGCTAATCGACAATATATCTACATTTCCTGGTACAGATGAAGTCGACACCAGTCGTTTAAATGAGGACCTGATTTGTTGCCCCATTGAAAAGCCCCTGTATAAAACCCCGTATGCTGAAATAAAAGCAGACAAAGATATATTTATACTTAGCAAGCATGTTGACATCTCATTGTCAAAACTCGAGGCGAGTACACCAAATGTAGCATACAATTACAGTTGACGGTGTTTGATCAAAAATGTCAAACATGGCTAAGAAATGCCTTCCACCATGTACCAGGGGCATGACTAGTACTTACCCCACTGTAATCATCAAAACTCAAGGAGGGCAAGTTGTATGACAGATTATTGTTTTCTATATATCATTGCATATAGGACTATCTGATCACGTAGACATTATATGAACTTTATATACGTACACCATGGCAGGGGAAAACTCTGAATAAGATAAACACATTGTTATTCAGTAAGTTGTATTTGTATGGCGATACACTGTTGATCAGTGTTTGTATAGTTAATTTCATGTCATGCTTTTATAGAATGAGATGAATTTTACACTCTTTTACATGTTTTTCTGTTCATACACACATAAATGGGTTGAATTCTTTAAATGATGCTTGCATTCATAAATCATATTTGCCTTAATCAACTAATATTTATACTTTAAATATTTGCAATTGGGGACAAATACGTAGCGGAAATTGTAAAGGAAAACAATAGAAAACAATTACAACAACAAGAACAACACACAGGGGAATGTCTTCCAATTCTACTCATTTTGTTAAACAGTCGCGGTACATTTTGTTGATAATTACAGATGTACTGATTAAGGGCTCCAAGTGTAATGTTTTTCTTTTTAGAGATGGAAATACCCCGCGCCGGTATTTAGTTGCTGTGCACGTAAAATGCGCGTTCGAAATCACCGTCTGCGGACGTCGATAGAAATGTAGGGAAACATTAAACGTGTATATAGCACCTGATCTTATTCATGAAACGTGGGTGCATACCCTCCTAGCACATGCCATGAATAATGAATGGTATTCCCAGTATAATGTGATGAGTGATGACTATGCATATGTGTCACTGAATTGTGTTCCGTTGTTTTAACATCACGGATTATCCAGACTTGTGGCAATGCGCATGCACAGCTTCGTTTTATAAAATGATCATATTTAATATCAACGGAAAGAAATTCGAAGCCAGTGCAGCGAATTGTCTTTAGGTATAGTTGACCTTTCTCAATCTAAGCTGATGTGACAAAATCGTGTACGGTTTTGTTAGATTTTAGACAATTTTCAAGTTATCCTGTCTGATCCACTTTCACCAAATATGCATATACGTATACCGTTACCCAACGGACATAAATGATTATGGGCAGGATGTTTGCAATTTACCTATCTGGTAAATTTTTATTAAACGTACATGTATGTGTTTTTATTAAACGTACATGTATGTGTTAAAATATAGAAACATATCATTTTTATCCTTCGGAAATTCCATCATTTCAATGACTATATCATTTTGAATTTATAATCAAGGGTAATGCAAAGAAGGGTAAAAATAATATATTTCTATCCCCATGTTTACACACATACTGCGGTTTACAGTAGATTGTGTACCAACGAGTGAACAAAAAAGAAGTAGGAACTTAATATACGGCTAACGTAAAACGCCTCACTAAATTGCAGCAGATTGACAGCCCTTTCGACATAACTTTTTAGTGTTCCTCTGTCAGTACGTGAATGTCACAATAAAGAAGGTAGCATGCCCTTTATAGCATTCTTAAGAAATTAATTATACTCATGGGGTTAGTAGTTTTGGCGCAGTTCCTAGATTGTCACAGCCAGGATTACATCGTTTTGCTAGTAGCATGTCGAGAGACTGTGTACCTCGATTACACAAATGACACAAACGTAATCTGTTCCAAAATAGTTGACTTAAAAATTTTACCAGCCAGACACAACTGCTGGTTACAAGTGTTGTTAAAGTATATATCAAGAGATGGGCACTTTGTAAACTTGAAATTTATTATATCTCCAATTACTCGGAAATTTTGTAATCGTAATTCAGAAATACGTGTTTATATTATAATAGAGCCGGCCATTTTGAACTGTCCGGGAGATGAGTAATTTCGGTTACCCAGACTCACGCCATTGAGGGCTTTACCCCCGAGCGAGAGGATGAAGCCCTCAATGGCGAGAGCCTGGGTAATTAAACCGAGACTCGGAGTGGAGCTGACTGGTCAATTTTTGAAACATCATTTGAATGTAGGGGAGAGGTCAATTTTGTAGTTTGGTTTGACACTTCTCTGAACGCATGTACGACCTCTGACCCCATATTTTGGAGTTGGCACAAAGTTTTCAGATTTTTTTGGGAACGAAGTTTCCAGGTTGCAGATTTCCAAAACTTTTCACTCCTGTTTGCAGGCAAATATAGACATTTTACCCGTAGTTTCTGGCTGAATTGTAGACATTTGACCCCTAGATTTTTAAATTCTATTAGCGTTTAATTTGAATCCGTCAGGGTACATATTTGCCCATTACTCAGGCGAATACCCCCCCCCCTACTATTTGCTAAAAATATTGTTTGCGTTTCAGCTTGTGATTTTAATCGCCAAGATGCACCTGTGACCATTACCCTGCTGCCGAGTACCCCCCCCCCCCTCCCAGTCTGGATGCCAAATGTGGTCTAACAGTCTGGTCAAAGTCCCCTCGATCAGCACAGAAAGTTGTTTATCTAATCATGAACCCCAACTGTTCTCGTGACAGAAACAGTGTATAAGTAGCATCCTGAGCTGACAAATATACCATATTTGGACATTACATAACTGCCCCAATAAACACTAACGTTATCAGGGACTATGTTATTGGTTAAAATTGTGTGATTGATTAACAAAGACATGATGTTAATGACTGTGTGGGTGGCTGTGGATGAATTTTAAATTGCACTAAAAACTAAAAACTCACTATGGTAGTTACTGAATACTTTGGGTTATCTAGCTATGTTATGTTACACTAAGTACACATAACGAGACATCGTACAGAACTTTTGCTTTATTTTACCCATAAAAAACATAAGTAAATTATCAACATTTTAAACCGTGCTTCATAACTATTAGCTGACAGGGTATAGTCATTCAAACATCCTTTCCAAATTATGTTATGGTAAAGTGTATGTAGAGATAGTCTAATGAGGCATACTGCGAAATACTACGAACTGTATAGATCTAGAATAGACGTATTTTTGCTCAACCCATTGCAGTGAATTCAACAACCTTGCCAAATGTTAGGTATCATTCGCTTTATCATTAACTGCCATGGTGGTGACCACCTACACACCACAACTTCAATCGACACATGTACCTTCACTTACAAGCAGACAGTAAATTGATTTTTTATGTCTAGGCATTAAACATTCTCCAAACTGAAAACACTTACTTTGAAAACGTGCAATTTTAGTTTATGTTCATATACTCATTGTCGCATTGGTAATAATAAGTTCCATATTTGTATATATTGAAGACTACAGGCTATTTTACACGTCATTACAACATGATATTTAATAATTTGTTACGTTTATTTCTGTCATCCTTAGCATCCTCTCGGGGTTGTACCTTGACCCTTGTAGTCTTAAATTCGAATATTGGTCCACCAGAGACTATAACTGGAAAGGTTGGGAACAGCGTAGACCACACAAACATTCACACGCACAAACATTCACTCACACACACACACACACACACACACACACACACACACACACATACATACATACATACATACATACATACATACACATCGGTGACAGCCTATGCTTTTGTAATCGCCCCTCTCTCTTCCCCAATTTTCTCCCCATACGTAAATTCTGCTCTGCTTCTAAGTATCATAGACAAACTAAATTTAGCACGGCTGATTGGAATCCAGAAAGTTTCTTACCAGCTGTTACATCGTAATTAATGACAGCAATAGTAATAGTACGATAGAGAATCTAGTTTTTAATTCAATGGATGATACACAGTGGTGTGGTGAGCAGAAGAGCAACGATAAGGTTTCACTCATTAATGATCACAAATAACCAAGTTTCTGGACATAAAAACATAGATGTCTTTTATCATTATACATAACTGGAGAAATATTGAAAAAAAGGAGAAGAAGACGTGTTTATCTTACCTCTGCTTGGATCGTTTATAATCCAGTAGAAAGACCATGTTGTGAGACACCCAAAACACGTAAGTGCTAGGAAAAGCACGTAAAAATTATTCTTCATGATGACCAATTTTGCCTATTGTAATATACTCGTGTGATACATCTGATGATTGTTCATTCACCATATTTCATTGAAAGTCATATGGCTGGCGCTTAATTAATGCTGCATATCCCGCAGATTTCGTCATTCGGACAAAACTAATACTGTACGCATGCCCACCAGCTGAGAGTGGACAAAGGAGCTGTGGATGGTACTAATGATCTTGCAGGCTTTGAACATACGCCCAGTGAATTATGGTACCGTTTTCCCAGCAGTCCCTGCGTACAAGTCATTCCATGAAAATGATAGAACTTACAGCAATACACTTCATATAGTCGAGTTAGACTTTTCTATCCAAAGCAAGGAAGGAAATGTCCTTCGTTCATGTACATGACAACGGTACATGAACGACAACGAAACAGATATATAGTGAAATTATGGTTAGATATCAAGATATGTTAGAATGATTAAGTGTTTTCTGAAGGAATATATATATATATATATATATATATATATATATATATATATATATATATATATATATATATATATATATATATATATATATATATATATATATATATATATATATATATATATATATACACACACACACAAAGTCGGGATACCTGCCTTCAGTTACAACAGTTTTATCCGGTGAACTATTGTCATGGCAAAAAAGACAATGCCTTGTTGGTGAGAGTGGTATCAAGTAAAAAAATAACTGTTAAAATATGAAAACAAATGTAATTAAAACAATCTTCAATGGTTTAAAGTGAGTATTTGTTTTGAATTTTGAATTTATAAAATCATGACTTCCTACTTGAAAAATCAATGTGGAACAGCATATGCCAATTCCTTGTTTGTATTAAGTCAATAAATTGCAAAAAGAGTACATAAATGTGTCAAATGTTTGTTAGTGTACGTACAAAAAAAAATCGTTGCACATATTTTTTTATAGATTTTTGTAATGTACTGAATTTCAAACAGCCTTGGTCTGACTTAGTCTTTGTTGTTTCTTATTGACATTTCAAGTAGGAAGCCGAGACAAAATTGTTTTATAAATTACAAATCCAAAAATAAATACCAAATCCTCATCCATATGGCCACTTTAACAGTATTTAAGACTATGAAGAACATCTGTAATAGTGTAGAGAGCATATAGTTTCGAGATATGGAAAAATAGCAAAAGCTTTTTAAATGGTTCGCTAAGGAACTAATGATGTTTGAAAACAGACTAGGACCTGCGTTTAAACCATCACATCCAAATTGAAGGACGTTTTCTTTGCCATGTAAATGCGCTATTTACGGGGTATTTGATTGCCATTGCTTTACTTCTTACAGTTCCATCCACGCCAAACGTCATGCATTGCCGAGTAACGTCAACGCAGACAGGATTCTCATCACGCATCTTTAATGTACCCTAAAGCATATGGAAAATATAAACGTTTTTCATGTACTAATTCCCTTAATAGCTTGATATATATGCGGTCGAATATGGAAGCGACAATCAGACTACGACTTTGGACTTCTAAATAGGGTTGACTATCATTTTGCGATGGGTAATGCTGTATGTAGCGGAGGGACTGAAAACAATGAAAAGCGAAATGTTGTGTTCAATACGTGAATGAAATATTATGCTTTATCATGATATTTAAGAAGTATTGTAATCACAAAACTTGGTGTAAACTTATAAGTTGAGAGTAAAATAGTTATAAACAGATTTCAACTGAGATGGGTCAATTGTTGTGACAGAACACAGTATTTCGTACCAGAGTTTTCGTATGATACCTGACAAAGTTATTAATATTGTAATTAGCTTATGCTGGACTACGCGGTGCTTTCCAGTGGTTTCTACTTTAAAATGAGGATTTCACATGATAACAACGGGATGTTTTGGTAAACTAGACACCGACTCTACACACGTGTCCGATGTACGATCACATATAAAAGTGTCATTTTAATGCAGTTAGATTCAAAGTATTATATTTAATTGCAAGAATGAGTTAAACATGGAGCATGTAGACACATAATTATGTGCACTTCAGGAGAAGAGTACGCATTTTAGAGGAAAACTGTCATCCTGGTTACCTGGTATGTGGCCTAATTAACACGCAAGCTAAGAAACCGTACTTCATACAATATTCACCAGCTAGCTATTTTACTATAGTGATTGGCATATATTTAGATTCAAATGTTCTAAAATGAAGTGACATTTAAACATCTTTAAAAAGACGCGAGCGAGAGAGAGAGAGAGAGAGAGAGAGAGAGAGAGAGAGAGAGAGAGAGAGAGAGAGAGAGAGAGAGAGAGAGAGAGAGAGAGAGAGAGAGAGGGGCGCGAGGGAAGGACATACACAGACAGACAGACAGACAGACAGACAGACAGACAGACAGACAGACAGACGGATGGATGGATGGAGGGACGGACAGACAAACAGACAGATGGATGGATGGATGGATGGAGAGAAAGTTCCCTTACATTTCACTGTATTAGTATTTATTATGTTGTCAGTCTACGTACTCCTCAAAGGAATTGATTACACCGCAACTTTAATAAAAAATAATCAATTTTGAGAGAATGGTAAAAAACGATTAAGCTAAAACTAGAGAAGATTACATTATTGTGCATTATACATCGCTAGTAAATGGAACACGTGTAATTTCAGTGATATAACCGTTAGTGTTGCTAAATGTTTAGAATACCTTATTTGGACCAATTCACTTGAAGGTAGGATGGGTTAAATTGTATACAACGTCCTGTAAAATCAATATAATCCAGGATCCAGGGTAGACGATCATTAAATACTAATACCCAAATGCAGCTGATGCTGTTTGCCAACCCAGCATATAGTGACCTACAAACCTGTTATACCAATTGAAAATCCTACTTCAAGTATCATGTATACTGACAAACACCACTTGCACTTGCAGCATGCAAGTTCAAGACGGGGATGGGGGTGGGGGATTGGGATGTGGGTGTCATCCCACGAATATCATACATGTGAATCGGGGTGAGGTTTAGGGATATTTACGAATTTATAGGGAAAATAACAAACCTTTGAAATTCTTGCCCTTTGGTACGTTTGGAGGGTTAGAGCTGGTATATATATATGCTCTTGCCGCGGCAAACTACAATCGACTACACTTGTTTTGTCTTTTGAATTGAAGATTGTTAGGTATGTTTTTTTTCCATCAGTAACAGTGGACGTGGCCGTGGTCAATAAAGGAGAAACATTTATATTTTTGGCAAATTGAAATGTATCCGATAATCTATCGATCCCCATGATAGTATTCTCCCCAGACTGGATGGCAAGGACGGCAGTCAATTTGCATAATGATTTATATATTAGTAGCGCTATAATTTATATACACACACACATATATAATTTATATACACACACACACACACACACATATATATATATATATATATATATATATATATATATATATATATATATATATATATATATATATATATATAAAAATGAAAGAAGACGAGTCTGTTAGTATTGTTAAATATCAAACTCGTCTTTCATTTTTTTATGTATATATTGCTCTCCAAGCTGATTGACCACTCTACTTGGCGAAAGAAGAATGAAACGCTATGTGTGTGTGTGTGTCTATGTCTGTCTGTCTGTGTGTGTGTATTGTCATACGGATGGCAAATGAATATTAATTTTGGATTTTTAATTCATAAAATATTTCTATATTTGTACTTAAAAAATAAAAATGAAATAACGTATACTGAATCCTTGATTGTAACTCAAACTTTTACACACATTTTAACTTTTTGTAATTAATTGAGTTAGACTCATGGATTTGGCCGATGATGTTTCACACTGTTTTTTTTTCAAGTACGAAAACATGGTAGAGTTGTCTTAAGAATTATTAATCCAAAATAATACCCATTTGTCATCCACATCATTTATGGCCACTTTAAAGCAAAGATTTTTTAAACTCTGGGACGAAGCATAACAGAAACCTGTCAAGCACGACCACCTGTGGCGAGGATGGTGTTTAATTAGCCCTGTCCGTATTCTTACTACAGATATATCATTAAGATCAAGTAATAATTCCAATTCATATAAATCGGTATCTAATGTTATAACAAAATCACGTGTCAAATCCCTTGCTTCTTGGATTACTATATAAACCGGGAAATAAATTTCTAGATCATATACAGTTTGATAACCGTAGCTACATATATTATATCAAAATGTATAAGATATTACTGTAACAAATAATTTCTGAAATACTAGTAAATATCTAATCACAATTGTTTAGAAAATTTACTATAGATTTGTTTATCTTCGTCGCTATTGCAGTTCTCTTTTTCCATACCATTGAAGAACGTTTCCTTGATAATATTTATAGGAACGTCTAAGTCGAGTACATGAAACGTATGTTTTTACTTAAGTCCTAGCACTGTGAAAAATGATTTTGCACGCAGGGACCGCTGGGAAAACGGACCGTCATTCCGTGACCTACGTTCGACACCGCCACATGACCATTCATTAGTATATCGTCACGCACATAACCCCTCTTGTCTGCATACATCCGTTGGGCATGCGCGCGTACAGTAGCAGTTTGACAAACCTTCCAGATATGCAGATATGAAACATTAAGCGCCAGCCATATTACTTTCAATGAAATATGGTGAATGAACAATCATCAGATATATCACAAGTATATTTAATAGAATAGGAGAAGGTCGTGATCATGAAGAAGATTCTTTATGTGATCTCCCTTGCACTTATGGTCTTTGGGTGCCTTACACAACATGGTGCTTCTACTGGGTCAGAACAACACAATCAGAGGTGAGAGATAACACATCTTTATCCATGACACTTCACATATCATCAGACTGGAATATCCTATTTTCTTGTTCATGATCCATAAAATAGTGATATTTAGACAGGCAGATAACAAATGTTAAAAATATCAATTGGATCACTGAAAAATTCGAAGCAGCCAGATAGCTATGACATTGTAAATGAAATGCTAGAAGCATCAAATTTTTGTATCAACATTGAAGAGGTACTTCTCTACTTAGCTGTCCTCTGAATGTAAAGTCGTTATTTATCCTAATTTCATAGATAAGAATGACGAGACAAAGCTATCAGTTACTATGCCAAGTATAAAGAAAGGATTAAATATAATTTTATTTTTCGGCTGAACGCTACTATGTGATGTGTGTAATCCTTCCCTGGGAGCTTCAAGCTAATAAATGGTCTCCGCGGTGTCTTCCATTCATAAAGAAATTCTTCATACTTGCTTAAAGACAGGCTATTCTCTTATTAAGCGTTGCTGTCACTGATGACGATAGTTTTTTTTTATGTAGGGAAGGGGTTTATCATGTCCGTTATCACTCCGCAACATATCAATGGGGAAGACAGTCCGCTCGACCACTCTGTGAACAGGAATCTTAAACGTCATGAATATTATGAATATATTATGAATATTCATGAGCATAGTTTAAGGCCAACCTTCGGAACTTGTCGGCAGTAAGTTTCACCCTTTGTTTAACAGATTCGTTAGTTTTCGGATGTAAACAGGCAACATGTGCCAGTATACACGACATGCGAAGACAGATGGGACCTGCTGAAACGGCAGGTTAGGGCGCATATGACATTATTACTTGACTTACAATTTAAGTCATTCTTGATGTGATACGATTTCCTTGTAACCGTGGATTTGAACAATTTCGTGTTGTGGCTCAAAGAGCAACAAGCGTATCTTTTATTTTCTGTTTATATTGTTACTTAGTAACTTAGAACGAGTAGGGATAGAGGCTAGAGGCGCGGGCAAACTGTAAATTAATGGATTTTCCTGAATAACCACATTTTCTGAGGTAGCCGCGGAATTTTAAATGTCTTTTATCACCCCATTCTGGTTTACTACAAATGCGGCGGATACGGAGCGCACCTGAAAAAATGATTGATTTGAAAGTATGGGGTGGATGGCAACTCGATGGTGGCAGATAACTGTGTGATGCGACGGGTGTACTATATAGATCGGTTTCCAACTTATGCTTCATTAAGTGAATATTTAAGAAAAGCAACTAAAGTTGAGCTATTTTCTGTTGTAAATTTGATTTTCGGGTGGCTATTGTTAAGTTGGTCTATGAAAATATGTATGCCTTTCTCAGTAGATGTAGACAGGGCAGCGAGATCATCAATGAAACGATCCGTGACTTCTGGACAGTTTGGTACGGTGCCCTGGGTGAAGTAATATTTTCCCATCCACCAACTCGTGTAGATATTAGCATACGATACCGCAATTGGCGTGCCCATAGCTGTACCAGAGACTTGTCTGTAGTATTTGTCATTAAATTGGAAGAAATTGTTCTCTAAAACGAAACGAGACAGCAATGTAATGTTTTTGACGTCTTCTTGATTAGTATTAGAACAGGTACATATATAAGGCATCTTGCAGTGATGCCTTCCTCGATGTCGATATTAGGGTAGAGTGACACAAAATCAAGAGCTAATATATGGGTGAAAGGAAGTACACACACACACACACACACATATATATATACATATGTTGAATAATATACAGATAACACAATCCCTGAAAAGTAGTCAAATCACTAACGTTTCGAGCCAGTGCTCATTTTCAATGGGTGGTAACCGTGTATACATCGGTTACTGCGAAAAAACCAAAATACAGTTAATATTTTGAAAACATATGGTAACGTATGAAATTGTTGGGACTGAATTGTCACTTTCAGTCATCACAGTTCTACTCCTAGTATTTTCTATATAATATACGTTTGACTATTATACTGTTTAATTTGGTTATTGTCATAGTATATTCCAGTGTGTTGATGCCAGGAACACTAGCGCCCTCAAGAGTCAATTGGGTTTTCAGGACTCAAATCGACAGAACTGTCAAAGTCTCTCTGAAATTACATCCTTTCACCATTGTGATTTCAAAGTTGACCGAGATATCACGTGTTATGCTGTTTGTACAAAATTGTAGTATCTTGAGTAATTTAAGACAAGGAATAATGAATTATTGACGAAAAATCTCCAGATTACCAGTGTGTTATTGTTAATTGCTACTGGAACAGTGAAACTCTATTTCCGGAAAAAACTTATAAATAAATCAAGATTGTAAGAGGATGTAACTCCAGATGCATATCTAGTGTTTTTAATATCACAGACGAAATTTAATAGTATGAAACACCTGTGAACACCTATAAATTGCTTGGATTGAAAACGATTCGTCATGTAAAATGAATACTGACGTAGTCTAAGAGTGTAAACATTCAGCCGAGAAAATCAGGAAAAAAACTGCTTTTGTGACGTGAATTTCGTATTATAATCACACAATGGTTTATGAGGTGTTTGTTTACTCATTCTAATTATTTGAAGAATAAAATTATAACAAAAAGTTTGCTTCCCTTATACTATATTTTGCCAGTTTTTTCCACCTTCACTTTCAAGTTAACGATGAGAATTCGAAGTCCATAACTACCGTAAAATAAATAGTAACTAAGGTATTATATATGTAGAGATTAGAACTGTGGGCGTCTATAAATAGAACATTTGTGAGTGTGTTGGGATTTAATTATTTTACGAAAATTTGTTATAACTGCATGATAATGTTTTGAACGATGATTCGTTCAAGTAATCTATTTGTTCTACTTGGTGTGTGTTTTCTACGAATCCCCCCCCCCAACTTTGAATCCTTCTGATATCCCATGGTCGTAAATAATTAGAGATTCCTAAGGGACCACACTGATATTAGTACATGATCTAATTAGTCGCACGTAATTGAGCTTTGGATGATTATTACTAGTATCGTTATAAATCTGGTTTGTCCTGTACAACCATACAACAAATCTCTGTCGTGAAAATACTGTCACCAGAAACAAGACAGTTTGCACAATTCGATTATCAGATTATTATGGGGGTAGCAAGTCTGTGCGTTTGCATATTTTCCCCAAATACTGCATTGATTGCAATCGAGGTTAAATGACCCGTCAGTCGAAATTATATAAAACGTCATTTCAATGACAATATATTGGTTGAATTATATCAATCAACGGTCAAGTATATTTGGTTAAAAGAACTGTAAATGATATAAATTTTAGTCGACACGTCGTGTGCTGACTAACAAATAGCAAAGTGGTATAATTTAATATACGATAAATGTCAATGGCTAAAATGAATTGCAGTAGCCAGTGACAGAACAGACCTAACATAAATCAGTGTTTCATCTATTCTCTACACCGATACGTGATTTTTCACAACAAAGACTTAAATCTGTGGGTCTGTGATTTAACGAGACGGTAGGATGTCTTCAGTAGCCTTCGAAAGAAATGAATCATACCCATGGGTAGAGTCGTTCGTGCCTTTTTGCTACATTTTATCTAAAACTAAAGTCGTTGCCTCGCTCCGATTCGGAGCAATACTATAACCGCGTACTGATCAGCGAGTGCCAGAGCCTTCGCTTCGGCACTCACAGTTCGTGCCTTCGGCAATCGCAGTTCCTATCAGTACGCATTAGTATTCAGTGCTACGGAGCGAGGCGACGACTTTGATTTAGATGAAACGTAGCAAAAAAGGCACGAACGAATGTCGACAGTCTAACCCATGGGGTGTAGTTTTGGCTCCGTGCCTAAATCATTACTGAATATGTATGCCGACCTGTTTTGTATAGACAGACGGTGTACAGGTCATACATATATTAATAATGTATACCTGGAGTTCGAGCTGAGGTTAGAGGCTAGTATCAAAATAACCATATTCGAAGTTGTAAAGTTCGTGTCTGCCCAGACATGGCATCATTCTGAGATGAGTATGGTTTTTAAAGAGAATTATGTGTATGATGTACTGAAAACAATTTTAGATCGCACGTGCTAACATATGGAAAGTGTCATATCACCAACCCAGCTTGATTTAGAAATTAACCGGATGACAAAATTGGGGGGGGGGGGGGGAGCGAACTTGTATAGTTGTTGACTGGTGACATAATAGATTCAAAGGTAATGTACGGAATGATATACTTTAATTTGTGCGTTGTGTTCGATGTAATGCTAGAGAAGTGTGGAAACGAACATATCGTCGACAACTTCTCATTTCACTGTGGAAACGAACAGATTGTCGACAACAGTATGGATTGTGTGTATTTGCGTGAGGGGTATAGTCATTGAGACACTCCTTTACAAATGCTGTTAACGTTGTGTTTTATGACACACAGATCTCTCACAGTACTGCCACTTATAGTGTCCTTAAACAGTTTTGTTTTTAAAATTGGAAATGAATGGTCACGTGACGTCATACACGAACTGTTCGTGACTCATTTCAGCTATGAATAGAACAATGTTGTGTGTGGGTAGTTCCTGGATTGACACGACCGACTCACAGTCAACGTTGTACAAAACTACGCATACATATTTACATATACTGGGGCTGTGTCACGGTGCCAACTGACTGGTAAGATGACGCCAGTCTCACGTCTCACGTCCGATAATCGTGTCAAAATGTGAAGGAAATAACCCTGTCAATAGCTCAATTGTAACGAATCTCTTTATTCGGGTAATGTTTTGCTTTTAGAAATTTGAAACCCGACATAAAGAAACTATTTTTTTTTACAAGGATGAAAGCAGAAATTTGTTGATAAGGTTTATTTATATTTCTTAAATGTACTTTAGCCTGATATTATAACAACCTTAAAGCAGTTTCATCTCTTACCAATCTGTTAATAAGACGTACTGAAAACATTCTATACGAAAAAGGTCATGTCAGAATTATTTTCTTTTTCATATGATGAGGTTACGTCAGACATTTCAATGTTACAAATTGTCAGTTTTGGTTCTGTTACTTTCCCTGACATGTTAGCTTTAAATTGTTTTAGTTTGGGATGTGTTGGTGTGTCTGCACTGTTTTACTTCTTGTTCCGTCTCTCTTTCTGTATATTTTGTAGTGCTTTTCGACCACGTGATGATTGGCCATGTATGCATAAGCTGGCCAAACATGTTTATCGACTTAAAATACCGCTCATTTGATGCAAGTGTTCACTGGCTCTGTTTGAAAGAACTTCAAAGAAAACAACAACAAACTTCACATTCTACACTTAGAGATAGCACGCTGGCAAGTTATTCCTACATTTAGTCAGGACGAAATGAATCATCCAAACCACTGTAACTAAACGCAGACATACGGGTGCCAAAGTTTTGATGTCTCCATGGTGGCGCGACAGTTCACTTCACTGAGACAAAAAATAAGTTTTAAAATATATTCTAATGGGCTAGTCACATCGAAACATTGCTGAAAACATTTCTTGTGTGATTGGAAAGCAGACTTGGAACTTCTAAACGAGCCATTAGTATTGTATGTATGTATGTATGTATGTATGTATGTATGTATGTATGTATGTGTGTATGTGTGTATGTGTGTGTGTGTATGTATGTATGTATGTATGTATGTATGTATGTATGTATGTATGTATGCATGCATGCATGCATGCATGTATGTATGTATGTATGTATGTATGTATGTATGTATGTTTATGTATGTATGTATGTATGTATGTATGTATGTATGTATGTATGTATGTTTATGTATGTATGTATGTATGTATGTATGTATGTATGTATGTATGTATGTATGTATGTATGTATGTACGTACGTACGTACATGTGCTTGCGTGCACACACAGATATATAACTATATATATATCCTATCATCAAAAGCCATATAACCACGAGACACAAAATGTTCTGTCAGTGTTCTGGCATGCACTGTTAGTTGATTGACCTTATACTGATCACAGGGATAAGCTTTGAATTGATCATTTGTCATTTTCAACTTCTAAGTTTTACATTTATTTTGACTCATCAATTTTGGTACCACTGTGTTAACAAACAGTTTAATGTCACGACTAGATTTATTCCGGTATTTTAAAACATGCAATAAATAAATCAATGATCTAACAGTAAATACAACCAATTAACTCGTAGCTCTCAGGTTTTAAGTTATACAGTGTCTGTTTAATCTGAGATTCCACATCATCAATGTTTGGTAACCTGTAATAGCGTTTAACCTTATGCTAGGGGGTTAACTAGAATAAAAAGATCGACTTCTTCTCTCCCACCTATAATTATGCCAATAATTATTTATATTATGAAATGTCTATGTTGTAAAACTCATGTAACAACAATTATCGTACACTGTTTTGACATTTGAATCTTCCGTTGCCTTATGTGAAGTTTACCTTGTATCTTTTACATTGTTCCTGCCATGTCTTACTTTATCATAACATGCATTGTCTATATTTATTTTTTCAACAGTTCACAGGTGATGTAGAAGAAAATTACTGTTCAATATATTTTATCATTGTTTCAAACGTTTGAGAAGTACCTATTAGGTCCTATTATATATATATATATATATAAATTAGACTCTGTCAGACGTACTTCTCAAAGTTGTTGTTGTTGTTGTTGTTGCTGTTGTTGTTGTTGTTGTTGTTGTTGTTGTTGTTGTTGTATTTCTTTCTATATTCCCCGTCCTTGAATATTTCCTATCACATGTTCAAGTAAATCATTCTGAACGTCATCAACGTAACCTTTGACCTTCATCCATAAATACAGTCGCTCTTTAATTCCGCTGTCGTGCCTCCTGTTTCTATATCTTACATTGAAAAAATCACTAGTTTTCTGAAAATTGTCCTCAAAGTGATAAGGCAATGTACATTGATAAGCCTCGCATGTATATTCAATTTTTGATAGAGGTCGAGACTGCAGGTTGTAAATCAACGCCATGTGCGTAATGTAGCTGACATCACGTGCTTGTCATTAAAATGTGGACATCACACAGACACGGTACATCCTGTGCACACTGATTATAACTTGATACTCGCTACACTGTACACAGTGAAAGCGGTCGTATGACATCGCAACACTCGACGTACAGCAGCTAGCATACATATATATATATATATATATATATATATATATATATATATATATATATATATATATATATATATATATATATATATATATATATATAGAATACGCCCCTCGCCGGTTTAACACATAACCTCCCGATCTCGATCTATTGCACAATGTATACACGCAAGGTCACACACATTATTGAATACCTAACAATCATGTAATAATAAGAGAATTAGCGAAGTGGTCAAGCAAAGAATAAATAAATGTTAGCAAATTTAAAACATCAACAGATTCAACGAATTACATAAATTATATATAAACGTTTCATAAACATGCCTCGTACTTTAAATGCGCAGCGAGAGAGGGGGCTGGATAAAATATGACGTATGACATGGTTTAATACACGTGATGAATTGCAATGTACTGAATCAACGTACTCAAAATGGCCGCCTCTAGCTCTGTACTCGACATGTCGGTGAATACCACAACTATCATGTCATAGCCAACATAATTTAATATTTTCAAAGTTAGGAAGAAATGTTATGGGGAAAAATCGACAAAGAACAGTACCATGTAGATCGTGTGTGCGTTGGTGCCGAGACAACTAACAATAAATATAATTCTCATGAATATATATATTGTAATAATAGTATTCTCGGTGTACGATTTGAAGAAATCACTGCATGGTCAGATGTAATGACCCCAGTAACGATACATTCATGATATATTTGCATAAACTCTAGGGGTACCACACAACTTTACATTATAAGCCATATACATGCACTCGCGGGGTTATGTTTTGGTTTTGATTTACACATTATTAATAATGAATGTGAGAACGACTAATAAGTATATTCAATTATCACATGTGAAACAGTGAAGACACATTTTCTTAATGACATTAAAAGTCATGGGTTAAAATAAGACGATGATGAATGACTGGGATACAAAGATGAAAATGTAGAACAAAACTAACAAATTAACACTATGTCCGCCGTACACAATAAAGGAGCGATGAGCGGACAATGAGAGCAGAGCATGTTTACGACTCGAGTGTTCTAGATCTACTGTACAAAGGCCGTGATTAACGTAGGAGCCAACTGTCTCCCGTAGTAGACACTGTTTGTACATGACTGAAAACGTTTTGATTTACGCTACCGTACGGAAATGTACGAAATAAATCCAGTGCATTCTACTCATTTAGCCAAATAAAAAAAATAGGTCTAAATGAAAAAATGGGGTTCCGATTACGCTCAATTTTAGAATAGGTGGGAGTAGGTAGATTTTTTATTTTATTTTATTATATATGTTTTTCTAATGAGTGTCTAGTTCAGGTTTTCCATTGTTTACCAAATGGTCTCTGTGTTGTTTATTTCTTCCTATCAGATGTACACCCTTTACAGATTGGAAGAACGGTTTCACGTTGTCTTTTTAAGTTGATGTCAGTTTCAGCATCCACTATTTCTTGTGAGACTTCACAATTTTTTTCTCTCGAATACGTAAAGAAAAAGTTTAAGGTCGGCAGTGAAAAGCTAGGTGAGATCGGGTAACCGGCACCAAATAGTAATTGTTTAGGCTTTCCGAACAGCGCTGGTCTCATAAAGGTTAATGACAAAAACACGGTCAAAACGAGTGATATTGCCTACTTTCAATTGTGCGACTAGATTATGGGTGACGGCGCGCGGCGACGGTACAACTATCGAGAACGACTTCGACATGAAGCATATATATGAGTTGATCGTTATGAAGTTCAGTTCAGTTCAATTCAGTTCAGTTCAAGGATAAGGTACCCGTATACATTATATACAGTAACTCACATGCTACTGATTACATGCTACTGTACTGCAATGATTCACAGAGAAAAATTGAAGAAGAAAAACCCACACCCGACTGCCCCAAATACACATATTGAAATGATGTGGTGACCATACCACTATATACAACTTTCACAGAAAGTAAGAGAGAAACCTCGTGCAGTTGATAATATACATATTACAATATTCAACCTTGATAACTTACGTAATAAAAGCAAAATGTATAGAAAGCTAAAGTAACATAAAATTTTCACATGTGTAAGTTATTGTTGATAGAATTACCGGTCGCGAAATAACCTTGTCGCTTTTTAACCTTGCTAATACATGAAATCTATGTGGCTCGAAAGAAAATGAGTACCTTCTATAATCAAGTGGTGGTCTGAATTGTATGGTTACATTTACTGTCCAAAAAATTACAATATTTCCATGAAAACATTATATTGAAGCCATTTTGGTATAAACGGTGTAGTGTTGTGTTCTCGTACCCGCATTATGTAAATATAAATATCTTGACAACACTGTGCACAGTGAAAGCCGGCAGCCAGAAGTCGACTTTTTTATGCGATGAATAGTACTAGTTTTTAGTACACTGTGAACAAAGAATATACATAATTACATTGTATGCGGTTCAAAATCAACGGCATGGTAGCGCGCTAGCGACGTCTCGTTCTCATTTTGGAAAAACACTTCGGAGACACGCGATTTTGATAACTATTTTCAACTGACGAATTTGGCAATATTGTATGGAGTCAATTCCTCATCAATTAATCCCCTCTTCCAAGTACATTAATTTTTTGTAAATTAAAGTGACTCAAACGTACTGAGGAATAAACATGAAAAAGCACAAACGATCGGCTGTCCCCGGGGCACTGTCAACCTGGCCATCCAATCAGCATCTGCTCCTTCTTGCATGCACGCGCACACATCCTGTCCGTCCGCCGCCCAGATATTGTAAGAAAATTGATAGAATGTTGCAATTTTGTGTTTAAAAAATATTGATTTTTACAATCGTGTCCATTGCATGCGTCTGTGAAATCATGACCAAAGAAAATATATTCGCCATCGCAGCCGGTTCGAGTATAGCTAAAAGTTCAAGCATTCACATATTTTTTGTTACGAATTATTTTAGGGTAAATTATAAATATACATCGTGATGTGAAATCGAGAATTAGTCTGTCAAGCCTTCTCAAGGTTGATTGAAGTGAAAGCGTTGAGAGCCACCCTTCCCCGTATACGGTACGAGGGCGAGCGAGATGCTTGGCAAATACCGGATGATGGTTTGGGACATGACACGTTCGTTGTCTGAGACTTTCATAACTGATATAGGGGGAATCCGGAATTGACAGCGGTGAACCCGGAAAGGCTCACTTCAATACGTAAAACTATCATAATTTAGTGATAGCAACGCTATATAGAACAGCCCTAATTTTAATATATTCCAGTCTGCTGATGGATAGGGTCGCTGAGAACGGAAGAAGGTCGTCCGTGTACAAGGTCTTGTACGTATTCATTTAAGTGTGATCGACAAATGCCGTCGAGCTTCACAGAGACGGTAAGTGTGTGCCTTTCTATATAAATTATAATCACGACTGGATGGAATGTTGTAAAAAAAAAGACGGGTTAACTTACCTCTGCTTGGGTCGTTTATGATCCAGTAGAAACACCATGTTGTTAGGCATCCAAAGCCCGTAAGTGTAAGAAAGATCACGTAAAATATCTTCTTCATGATAACGACCTTCTCCTATTGTAATATACTTGTGATATATCTGATGATTGTTCATTCACCATATTTCATTGAAAGTAATATGGCAGACGCTGCCTTACATATCCCGCAGATTCGTCATTTTGACAAAACTGACACTGTACGCATGCCCACCAGATCTTGTAGACGATCGAAAAGAGGCTGCGCGGTACCCCCATGGATGCTCAACACATATACTAGTATATGCTCATGGAATGGCAACTATCCCCTTTTCCCAGTGGTCTCTGCGAGCCAGTCTGTTCACTTCAGCTTGTTACCGTACAGCTTTATACGTAGACGTAAACACAGGCATTCGTTTCCCGAGTTATGTCTCAGAATATTTCTACCAGAATACAATAACATGGCGATAATATCATTAATACTTTCGCAGTGAGTGAACCTGCGCGATCACAGAAACAAGTGTAATTTTACCCCTTTCATATATAATTGGCTAAATACGTAAATATTAACGATGTTATCGCCATTTTCTTGTATTCCGATAGCAATATTCTGAGACATAACTCGGGAAACAAATGCAGGCTGTGGACGTACACTTGATTGGCATGATTCCCTATATTACAACTGGTAGACTATAAAATTCCCTACTCTCCTATTGGTGGAAAGCTCACTAGATGTCTGACCATAGTTAACTGATGAAATGGAAGCTATTTTTTTTTTCAAAATAAACCAAAAACCGACATGTATCTTACAATTACCTATTCCCAAACAATTTGATTGCATAAAATATCACTATCAGTCTGCACAGCTGTATATTCGATAGAGGGTCGTTGACCTTGATACAATACTATAGCTGTCATTGAGCTAGACTAAACAGGAAATGTCCAATGATGATTTCGAGGGGAAAGGGATACTGGAACAGTCAAGTCGATAAAACAAATTCAATTTGCAACAATAATAATTAACAACACTTGCTATATTAATTAGACACCAATAAGTGATTAAATAATTGCTGTGAAATACACACAGAAAGCAACGAAATCCAATGGTTACGGAGAAATCAATGGAAAAAAAAAACGGGGAGAAAGTCTGAAATGGAAAGTTAGGAATTTCGAAACAGCTTACAAAGTTACATTTATCCCAAATATGAGTTTTATTTGAATTGTGAATGTATACATGATTTTCAAGGTATTACGAACCCAACTATATCAACTATTCATGGTTCTCACGGTGGGCCAAAATGGAATTTATCAAAAGTTACAAAAATTATGTTTACGATTGAAATGCTGTGCTATACCACGTGGTGTTAGCTAGGCGCTAGCATTTCTATGGATTCAGATGACATGTAGTTACCATGGCGACCATCAGATATTTAGTAAGCCAACGGACAGTACTTAAAACAATCACATTATTGTTCACTTATATAGTAAGCTTTGGTAAAAAACAAAACAAACAAAACAAAAACGACAACAACAAAATATCTCTGATTTCTTCTAAAACCGCAAAGATCTACGGATGAAATATTCTGCGGTTGACTAGTGCGGTTCAAATTTAAATTTTAAACCCTAAAGCTTGACTTTGTTTGAAGAAAACGTACAAGTAGATGTTAATTTGTTGTCAACTTCTGATGATGATTACCGCAGAGTTCCAAAATCTGAAGAATAATCACTGTTTTACCCTTGACGTATTCAGTCGACCTAAATCTTGCGACAAATCAAAGAGACGTCTTTCTTAACTATTTTGGCACCGTATGTTAAAGTTTATCAGTAAATACATCAGTGGATACCCTTGATTGAAGGGGCTTTTGTTAATACTATTCATAAATCCTTTCGCTTACAGCTACATCAGTAATGTGTTGTGAAAGATACTGGAAAAGAAAAGAAAAAAAATTGCTGAGGTCAACTCACAATCTCCAATAAACAAAGGTTTAAAAAGGACGATCACGTAATATCGCACAGGATGAATAAACAATAAACGAACTTCGTTTAGGACAAACCCCCTCCCAATGGTGTAAAATAGCATAGTTATCCGTGCCACAGTTTCCGACGTGTGCAAACCAACATAATTGTTAACGATTCAGCCTTGTATTTATCTCATATGACACTACCTTCCGGTGGTTTCTACTCCACCAAGGCGTACACGCCTACCAATGTAACATAATGTTTCGGTACACTACAACTACAGTCTAACTACAGCTAAAATGATGTAGGCTTGGTGTTTCACTCATATGACACACCCTCAGACAACTTCGATGCAACAATTACATAGGTGCCATGCACAGTGGGGACGTAGAAGTAAACAAGTTGATATGTTGATTATCAGTTAGAAAATAAACAATTGCGGCCATTCAAATATTCAAGTCCGTGTATAACTTTTTCATTAGAAGCATGTTTTTACTGCACTATATGAAAGAATAACAATGCTTATCAGTGTTCAGTATGATTGGGCTGAAAGGATCCTATAGCTACTGTGTTTGTTATGTCTCTGTTATTGTTGGCCTAGAGTTGAAGTCCATGAGTGAAAACCAAGCCTAAATCATTATATATATATATATATATATATATATATATATATATATATATATATATATATAGTTTTGGTAGTACTGGAACTCTTTCTTGGGTGTAACTCGGAGTTTCACGCATATTGCGATCATCAGACACTCAATTACAATTAATTGGAGTGTCTGATGATCGCAATATGCGTGAAACTCCGAGTTACACCCAAGAAAGAGTTCCAGTACTACCAAAACTATTACGCTCTGCCACTGCGGTATAGAGCACTGTCTTATAGCAGATTGATACTCACCGAGTTATATATATATATATATATATATATATATATATATATAGTTTTGGTGGTTCTGGAACTCTTTCTTGGTTGTAACTCGGAGTTTCACGCATAGTGCGATCATCAGACAACTCATTTCGCTCTGCCACTGCGGTATAGTGCACTGTCTTAGCAGATTGATACTCACCGAGTTATATATATATATATATATATATATATATATATATATATATATATATATATATATATATATATATATATATATATATATATATATATATATATAAATAGTCTTATTACGGCCCTTTGACATTGAAAACAATGTTTACAAATAATTCAGTTGCTTAATTTATTTGTTTAATATATAATCATGTGTATGTTTTGAATCCAGCATTGGAATTAATGTGGGTTGCCCTTTAACAGAAAATGACAGGCAAATAAGAACTCACGTCTCTTTCAGCATCTCAACACAATTTTAAAGACCTGTAAAATGGGTGAGGGGGTGGGGGGAAGCGGGGTGGAGCAAACTTATAAAACAATTCTTTTGCCATTTTGACTAAATCAATTCTGCACTTTTTTCTTTAAACATTAAACCATAAACAGTGGTGTCTAGCAGCAAACATAGGAAATCTCAACTACGTACTCATTTACTACAATGTATTTATCGTACATTTTATGACGTACATAGAACTCAAGAAATGCATGTCAATGGTCACTATTCTCTGAAGATTGAGAGACTAGTATCATGGGACGTAGACAGGTAATTTACATATGATTAAGATTAATGACATAATTTACACAATAGTTTAATTAACAGAATATAAGCATACGAATTTGTGTACGCTTTCCTTCTCATTGCAACGCAACAAAAGATAATCTTTTCGCCATCAAACTTTTTTTTATTCCGAATGCCAGTCCTTTTTTATTTTTCTAAATAAACAGACAGACACAGCTTCGCGTTGTCCCATCATTAAATAGGCTAAATACAGTTTTTAAGAAAAATCAACAAATACCATTGAAGTAAACTTTTTTTAAAAAAAAAGAAGAATCTAACAACCCAGTGTAAAGCAGTAAGTGTCCTCCGACAACAAATGCTTTCATTTGAAATCCATTAGTAACGTACGTACGTACAGCTGCTGTGATTAAAGCCTTGCGTTATAAATTTATATTACTTTTTGAATTTAAATTTATATTACCTTTTGTCATCATACAATATTGGCACTATTAGAAAAGTAAGTATATAGCATATTCCATGCTACAAAACTAAGAGAAGATACAATACTAGAAATGTGAGCTTTCTTTTTAAAAATATGTTCTTATCTTTTCACGTCTTATATTTCAATAGATCTTTTCTCGCAATCTGTTCAGTTTATTTTTATGGTTTGTACATTTTGGCCGGTGGCCATTACTACCGAATGAACATATCACATCTGATCAGTGCATTTTACCTTTATACACTCTAACGGTGTACATGGCACATGGTTATACAATATGCGTTAAAGATCTTATGTTTGACAGAAAATAATTCAATTTAAATCATTGAAAATAGCTCAGAAAAGCAACGTGTAATATATGAAACATGTAAATGTTGATATTTACATTTTTTTTGTAAAGTTCTACATTATATATATATAATAAGTATCATCTGGATCATTTCAAAATTCTTATTTTATTGTACGGATTACAGTACAGAAATCCGACACTGATTAAAGCTTATTAGTTTCTATAGGTTAATTCATCCACACTTATCTTTTGTGCAGATTTAAGCTAGTGTTTAATTCATCTAATATGTGTTCATTATGGTCCATTATTTATATTTCATGGTATGCGAGCATTACAGACAACATACCCAGCTGATAATCTGCAAATGTCCATTATGTGGATAGTATCAACAAAACCCAACTTGAAGGGTTTCCATAAATTCTGCCTAACTTTCGACATACTAACATATATTCATACCCATATTCTGTTAGGTGACTTACTGTATCTTTTAGTAGTAATTGACAAAGTATGTAGCAAAACCTTTGATTGAGGTTTAGCTGGACTACACTTAATTTTCCATTATAAAAATACTTCACATTTCCTCTAATGAAAGCCAATAAGCGCTAATGAAACTGAATATAACATGATATTCAAATCAGTCTGATGAATCTCACCCAAAAACTAATCAGCTCTAGCTATTACCCATAAGTCTTAGAATGTGAACAAAATTCATTTGAAACGATCATGTCTTTCTAGAGAATATTCATGACACAGACAGACAGACAGACAGACAGACAGACAGACAGACACATACATACATCGCCATAGCATAACATACAGTGCCCTCCCCTTACGGAAGGTAACGATCGAGGGGGGGGGGTGCATTTGTCTCCATGGTGATGATATCATCAGCATTTTCTAGATGCACTATTATGCGCACTAATAAAATGTCATTAGGAGGAGGAGTTAGTATTTAAAGCTACTGTCATTGATAGATTTATTCACTAATGATCTGCTGATGACTCGTATATGAATAAATCACTTGATTAAGTAATTGTTCATAGCTACAGAATTCATTATGGGATTCCAAACCGGTCGATACATGTTTTAACTCGCAAATTACTGCAGCAATTGTAGCACAAGCAGTGTTTTCTGTGGCATCATACTGAATGCAAATGTATATATACTTCACACTATAGCTCAAAATGTTCAAATGCGTGCACTTCTTCTAATAATTCTTGAAATATATTCGCACATAATATAATTGACCTGTCCGTTTTTTTTTTATCAATCATAAATGGATAAACCTGAGATAAACATTATGGTTATGGGTGACCTAGAAGCAAAACTCTAAGCTACACCTTTTTTTTTTTTATAAAGTTCATGACTTAAAACCGGTCAAAGAACACACACGTGTCATCTTTACTCATTTAGACCACAGGCAACAGCTAAAGATTGTCGAGTTTGTCCATGTGTAGACTTGTGATACGATATAATTCCATTATCATGCTGATTATAACTTGACGGTGTGTCTCGAAATCTGTACTGACGAGGGTGAGTTCAATTACACTATTAAAGAGCAGTCTTGCACAGCATGCACATGTGGACATGTACCTAATCATGTTAGCTGTGTGTGTTGTGTGTAATTAAGACATTGCCTAATTGACTTGAAAATTGGTCACGGTGTAAGCAAGGTTCTATTTACTGGTACAATGCAATCAAGGCAGAAATTTGAGTTGTAACTAAGTAGCTAGAATATAGTTATATCGAATCGTTGTGTACTAATTTGAAAAAATACAAACATATATTCCAGAGTTAAGGAAACACGTTGAACTAAGAAAACTCGTAGATTGTCGAAATTAATGTACAAATCTTTGGAACATGATGAAATGTTCCTCAATGTCACTGTTTTTGAAAACAACACCGCCTGTATTTAGTAGGAATGGGATGTAGGTCCGACTTACCAAAAGCTCACATATTAGAATATCTAATTAGTTTTAAAAAACTAGGTATCACCTATAAATAATTATTTTTCCAATCAGGGTCAGACATATGATATTGATATCGATGAATAATGGAGACTGCTGATTACCGTATAAATCATACTAATTGATAGTAATGAGTGTACATCTATATAACCATTTTTAATGTGTACTCAATAGATATGTCTTATAAAATCAATAGTTACTAGAGATATTGCATTTTGATATCTTCAGATAGTATTGAACTAGGTTACGTTTATGCATGGGTTTATTTACTGAGATGTGTTAAGGTTATAGTTATATGAGGACCATTCCAGGCCAAATACTGATACTTCATCACCCCCCCCCCCTCACACACACACACACACACACACACATGTCCTGCCTTAGCTGCCCTTGCCACTATTAGGGGTAGAGCGGTGTTATATTCATATATTAAATGCATAGGACTGTATAAGCTAAGAATTGGGTAATATGCACATGCCATCCAATTCATAGCATAATAAACACATACTAGAACAGTTTCAGGAGTAACAAAATCTCCCATGACAAGTGTGACAGTTGGGGATGTATTCAGATTTACAAAGGGCATCATAAAATCCTTTGAGGTGAGCATAAACTATGAGTACTAGTTTTTAATAGCCTGGATGGAAATTTGTACAGGTTTGAAAAATGAAGGAATATGTATGACTGCACACTTTGGAATTTTTGTTATGAAATTTTGTAATATTGATGGGTCCCATGCTATATTTGTGTGTGTTGCATACATCACCATTCTATAATTATCTGAAAACCCTGTGAATTTTTGAAAACCCTGCACATCACAGCAACTCTCTTTCTTTATTTATTTATGAATTGTGATTCATGTGGGGTTTTTTCATTTGGTGATGAATATCAGAAACAGTTTGTTGGATATGTCTCAAACTGACTGAGCAATGAATCATAATAAACATGCAGGGGTGAACAAATCAGTTTGTGAACTGGTGGTCCCCGGACCAGTGCCTTAAAAAATCCAGTGGTCCTTCTGAAAAAATTAGTGGTACAAGGTAAAATTTGTGCAGGTCCGCCCAAAAAAATCGCTAGTCCCGGACCCAGGACCAGTGGATTTGTTCACCCCTGACATGTTTGTAGACAAGTTTTGTTTAAAAAATCTATTTAATATTTAAAGTATTGATGTCTGAGATCTACTAAGTTATCCTCAATTATCTAACTCATTATTCTAATGAGTACAGATTTAGCATGTAGTTCTACAGTCAGTTAAACAGGATTCCCATCAATATTGAGGTTTATAGAAAAGTTCACCACATATCAGCAAAGAACCAGGAAGGAATGCATATTGAAACCCCTTTGGGCAAGGGGAGGGGGGGGGGAGGTACTTGGCTGGGTAATAGGTACATGTGTACCCTGGCAGATTCAAGTTACAAGCACAAAAACTATTGAAAGATTTCAAAAATTAGGGGGGGGGGGGGAGTGTATAATTCAGCCAGAAGTTAGGAGAAAAACTTGTATATCTATATTCAGCCAGAAAATAGGAGTCAAAAGTCTTAGAAAAAATTGAAAATTTGAAACTTGGAAACTGGCATGTTGTGCATGCATATTGTCTTGTTGAATGTGCATTCAAAGGGGAGTCAAACCTCTACATAATGCTTGAAAAATCAAGAGTTAGATTTAGAAGTCTCAAAAAAGGGTTCAAAACTGTGTTACATATGTTATACCCTTACTACACTATGTGAGTAACCCCCCCCCCCCCCCCCCCCCCGCCTCCAATTAAAACTTAGAGACTTAGGTCAAATGCTGTCACAAGATTTCCACTCTCACACCTACCTAAATCGACTAGCTTTCATCATTGAAAAGAAATGAGAAATATGGTGTTACTGTATTATGTATTGTTAAAGATTAAATCACAATGATACACTGCCAGCATTATTTTATACAGAACGGAAATGACAGTCAACATTTACTGATATGTTTGTCACAGCTGGAGTGTTTTTGGTGATAAGAAATTGATATATTAAGTTGTATAAGTTGGTTTCAAATTCAAAAATTTGATTGTTTTGTTTTTTGTAAAAGTGAAATTCAAAAATGTGATTCTGTTTTCTTTTCTGTATATAAAGGTACAAAAGTGCTCGATTTGTAATAGACAATCTTTGAGACACAAATCAAGTTATAACCATACAACAATTGATTGTGCTAAATTGACAAGGGGTATTTTTGACAATAAATGTACTCTTGACTAATAATTTCATACTTAAATTTAATTGTCTTTATTTCAAACCCATGCAATCAGGCTTTTCTATATTACAATCTTGATTTTTATACAAATAGACTCAATCACATAGCGAAAAGCATAAATGTGAACTAAATATATGACATATTATAGTTTAATACTAAAGCGCCAACTTATATAGCACTTCACTGTATGATGTCTACAAGAATATTCAAATTCACTTCTCTTTTCAGAAAAGATTAGCATAATGCCACTATGGTAAAAGTTAAATTTGTCTTGTATTATAAAACATGCATGCATTAGCATTTACACTTTCAATCAGTGTTATGCAATATATAGTGGGCTATTAGATGGACACAGTCATGGGAATTGTAATCCTTATTCTTATGCTTATTCCTATTCTTTATTGGAATCCAGTCAGCTTTCTACAAAGTAGTGGCTGTTTTTCATGGAGCCATAGAAATATCTTTAAAAAGTACATAAAACACAAAGTAATAAGTAACTCGGTGAATATACAAAACAAAACAAAACAGAGTACAAAGTCGAGTACTGTCACTAAAGAGTTAAAACATGTATCCTGTATCAACTATTTCTGGATATTTGCTTTAAATTAAATATTTGAATGATGGACTCCGATCAATCTGTATCAGTTTTGTCTGGAGGTTTGGTCTAAAAGATTTAGATAAAGTTTTGACACAAATGTGCTTACATCTGTATCACTTTTGGCTGGGTGTTTATATTAAAAATTTTAATCAAATTTGGACTCAAATATCAAAAGTAAGTAGACAGTAAATTTGGATCAATTTTCAAATTGCATTATTACTTGTAACTTTTCAGTGTATTCCTCCATAATCTTTTCAGGCTTACAGCTTCAAGTCACTTTAAGGGTGCTCCAGTGGTCCATGATTTAGGCCTAGTGAAGAGAGATCATCATGGCGAGTCCTCTTCTAAAGATTACCTGGATGGTATGAAAATATGGATTTTGCAGATCTCAGTAGTACAACGTTAGTCCACAAAACCCATATCCTGTCTGTAAATATTATTATTATTGTTGTCATGTAGGACTATTTGGACGGGTGAAAAGTAGATAGCACAGGAAGAAGAATTATTCTCCACGACCTATGAACTGGAGTATTGTTTGTTATCCTCTCATACAAGTACCAAAAATAGGTCTGATTCAGGAATAGTACAGGTATGCATCAATTGAACTTATTACTCTCCATGACTTGGTTTTATGAATTAATTTATCATGGGACTGCAAATGTCAAAATAAAACTGCAGGTATATATAAAAAATTAGCATCCTCAAAACTCCCGAATTAGAATTACAATCTGTTCACAGACCTTTTATTCCGCCATGATAGAGGGACTATACAACAGTATATGAGCCACATGACTCTTCACGCTCACACAATGTACTGTTTAGTACCCATTGACTTAGAGTGGTTCATATTGGTTAGGCTTATTCTTATTACTTTCTCTTGAAATCTGCTGACATTTTATTTCTGTTTGCACATCTGTAGAAAATCCCAGTGTAGAAGTCTTTTGTGTATATGTTCTCCCCCTCCAGGGTGAATAAAATGTAAATAGTTGACAGATGTCAACTCAATAGAATGAAAATTTAATACATGGAAAATTGTATTTTATAGTATATGTATACTAAAAATATATGTTCTATAAAATATATGGAGTCAGTGTCTTTCTCCTTTCCCCATTTTTCTTGTGAGCCTGCAGTGATTTTGTCTTTTCCTACCTATGTCTGTAGAAGTATGTCTTTTTACTCTTTTTTGTTAGAATAAAATACTGTTTCAAATAATATATATATATATGCATAGATGTATATATATATAATCTGTGAATTACAAAAGCCAATTTGATTTTATAGTAATGCTATTGGTTTCTGTTTACAACTAACCGAACTATACAAACATTCTCCACTGTAATACCATTATGATATATGCCTTCTATAGCAGATCTAATGGGTCAATTCAAGAATGAATATGTTTGAACATTATGTTGTAATACAATTTGCCCATTGTCATTTATTGCATTTGATAATCAACAAGACAGGTTTTTTCATATGTGTAGAAAGAAAATATACATAAAAATGTATGTGTGATTGAGTGTATATACATGTATGACTGCGCAATATATCATACAATTCTACCTGCACCACCATGGTTTATGAAACATCTGGATGAGTAAAGGTGACTTTGAACATTTTAATTCCTATTTTGATCTCTGCACAATGAATGACATAGATGAGAAGCAACAAAATCCTTACGCCACGCTACGAGTATTTTCCTTGGGCTGAACAAACAGATTATGGTTTTTCAAATAGAATAATGCATAAGAGTATATATTAGGATTATATATTTGAACTCATAATAATATTGTATATAATTGATTATTACTTTTAAAATTGTAATTTTGAAGTAATATATCTTTTGTATATGGTGTACACCTACACTATAGAATGATAAAATACTAGTCGAATGGTATTGTATGATAACATAGACAAATACTATTGTTGGTTCATTGGGGATAACAAAATAAAAACGCCATTGTTTTCAGTAAAAATTGTTGTTAAGATGAAATGTACATGTATGTTGTTGTTTGTTGATGAATTTATCTTTTTAGTCCCCGCTGGACGAAGTCCGGACGGGGACTTTTGGATTGGGTTCCGTCTGTCTGTCCGTCCGTCCGCAGCCGTTTCTTGGAGATGCCTTGATTAATTTTTTTCAAACTTGGTACAGTGGCAACATACTATGGCATACATATGCACGTCAATTTGTTTCATGATACGATCCAATATGGCTGCCTGGCAGCCATTTTGTTTGCAAATTTTCCATGTTCAAAGCCATAACTCAGACATGCTTGAACAGATCTCATTCAAAGTTGGTATTAGCACAGTTTTCTATGACATACATGTGCATATCCATTTTCGTCATGATACAAACCGATATGGCTGCCTGGCAGACATTTTGTTTGCGAATTTTCCATGTCCAAAGCCATAACTCAGGCATACTTGAACAGAGTAGTGATATCAAAAACAACCATATGAGGCCAAACAACATTAACCAGGTTTAAAAATGACAACATAAACTGCCAGTTCCTTAAAACTCAATCATAGCGGGGCCTATGTCATTTTCAATGACTTGTTAACTCGTGTGATATTAAATTTATAATCATATTTTTTAGGAAGACTTACAATATTGATATTATGGTAATAATTATTGCCTAATATCAAGTTACTGGGGATTCAAAATCTTGCAAACCACACACAGCATAGATCATTACAGGATAACAAATAGGATATACCTAATGTTGCATAACTTGGTATGTGACATCATAATCTTCCAGGTAACTAGAATACAATCATGCACAAGGAAAGCTTGTAACATGAATGCCATTGATGTTTGCATTCACCAGTGTACACTGCAGTATAATTAGCACAACAGAAATAACAAACTCAAGCTCGTTCCCAAGAGCATAATTTTGACCCCTCTCTGAGCTAGCTTAACCTGCACATGGCGCAGCATGTACGCTATCAAGTGAAACATATTCCAGTCTTAGTAACTCAAGTGGAATGACAAGCTGATTTTCAAGAGCATATGTCCTTCTCTGAACTATAGCTGTACGCTATGATCTGAGTGTTAGTAACACAACAGGAATGACAAATTCATTTACAGGAGCTTAAAATCCCCCTGTCAGTTTAGCCAGGGTTGTGTTCAATTAACTGAAACATTTCAAGAATACCAATTAGTTTAATTCTAATTTACATTAATTGTTATTCCACATATGAAGTTAGTAGGAATACAGGTTACAGGAAGGCTATAAATCAAGATAGGGATCAGCACTCTATGATGTGCCATATTCTTTGAGATATCATAATTAGGGAATCCACTAATACTATCATCTAATTGAAATGCATATTAGTCAATCAGATGGCCTTATTAGAAAAATTTATCTTGAAGTATCTTAACCACTTCACTAACTGTACTGCCATAATATAAGGGTTGTCGGTGTTGCCAAATGATAGCAATTTACACTGCATAAGTCAGAGTTCAACCCAGGTTTGGTTAATTCAAGGCTGTGATATTCTTTCAGGTAATGAACAATACTTGTTTATCCTCAGCACTTCAGTTTCCTCCTGCATTATTGACCACTGAACCCATCATAGAGTGCCTGGATAAATGGCTTTCAGGTACCAAACAATGCCGGTTTAATGCTGGTTTACTCCAGACACTTCAATTTCTTCATGCATTATCTATTAACACATAACCCCATCTTGCAGTCAGGTGCATTGCCTGTATAAATGGGACTAAATTATAACATTGGTAAAATAAAAATTTAGAAACCATGTAAAAAATATTGCTCTTTTGAAATATAGTTACAAATATTACATAATACATACATACATGCATACATACATACATACATACATAATACATACATTACATACATTACATACATACATACATACATACATGCATACACACACAGGCCGGCATGCATGCATGCATGCACGCACACATGCATGCATGCATGCATGCATGCACACACATGCATACATAATTGGCAAGTAAAGTATACATTAATCACACCCTAATGTGTAAATGTGTTCATATATAAAACAATCAAAATAACAGAAAGAAGAACTAACATTAGTGATGTAAATTAAGTTATTTTCAGTGTATTTTGTGAATAACTTGTATACATCTAAGTTGAGTGAAAAATCAAATAGACAATTCAAACCATGAGTCTGCTAGACATGTCAGCTGAATACTAAATAAATGCAATTAGTAATGTGATACGTGATTTGCAATTTCTATCTCCACTGAGTCTCTTAATAAATACATATATATATCAGTGAATATTTATATTATCAGTTACATACAGTAAACATCAATAAATGTATAAATGCAAATCTTCTGATGATTGATGTCATAAAGCTACTATCTAATACTTTATAGCTTAAAGGATTTTCCATTGATTTTATACTTTTTTTAACATTTCTGAATTCTTAAAAGCCAAAGCCCTTTTTTCACAGGTGGAGTATAAATTAGTACTGCTGTAAAGGTCAACTGTTCGTGTAAGCTACAATTTCTGTTGTATTTTATCTTTTTGATAATATGGTTTTATTTATTTATTATAAGCAGATATTGCTTAAGATTTCATAAAAACATTTATTATTATAATTTGTATTATCATAGCTTAATTTTGATCATTTATGGAAAAAATAAAAGTGATCATTGATTCTTGGATATTAAAGCCATGGTAGGTATATAATTGCTAAATTTAATAGGCCTTCCTGTGATATTTCATTAACTTAAAGGTCTTTGCAAATGAAACTATCTATACTAAATATATATACGACAAAACACAGAGGACATGTTATATTACCAACAACTATGATAAATTTCTCGATTTAGTCAAATTTATTGTAACAAATCACATCGGTGTCGTATAAAGTCTGACATTTAAGTACATACTGGACTGAGTCAAATTTTGTTGTAACACATTACATCAGTAGTTGTCTTTCATTTTAAACTATCAATTGTTATTAATTCTCAAAGTAACTAGGCATTTGAATATTTTTTTTTTTTGAGTAAAGCCCCAATAGCTAGACATAAATGGTTTTAAAAAATAAGCTATCATATAATTCACAGAGAAAATTTTGTCATCCATAGACTCCATTTTACTTCTTGTTTACCACTACTAACTTTGATATACAATTTATACCCTGGGTCACATATTGTATTCCTGCTGTACAGTACATTTATGTAGAGTTCAATTATCAGAAATATCACATGTGGACCATATTTAAAACTGTTTTCATACAAAATAATTAGATATTATTCCCCAATATTTTTCTTCGTTCAGCCAAGAGAAATATGAGTGACCTAAGGGGCCTTTGTCACTATGAGTCGCTAGATAAGTCATGAGTATTTTCTGTCTGAATGAAGAAAAATATTGGTGAATAACATAATTTTACCAGCACCAGTAACATCTAAGAAAAATCAATACAATGGCAATTTTTTTAAACGTATTTCAAACAAAGTAGAACCAGTGACATAGACATGCATTGTTGTGACATAAAATGACCAGCATATATATTCCATATTTTTTGTTCAACTTGACTCATGCATAGTATAATACATTATACAGAGTTCAATTATCAGTAATATCACATGGACCAAAAACTGTTTTCATACAAAATAATATCTGTTACAATCTGATCACAAACTATTGACTTGTAACAAACTGATAACAAACTTACAGAATGTACTCATGCATTCACTGAAGTGATCATGTATGCTTTTTGAAATTAAATAAAAGTAAACAAATAAATAATTCTATATAACAGAAACAGATGTACCAAAATTTACAAGTAGTGCAAAAATTCTGAAGGTCTTGCTGTCGTTCACATGCATACACCGGATTATATAATAATGATAATAATGTAGTTTTATCAAATGAAAATTTGTATCAGTAGGGTCAAAAAAATTTGTGGAAGTGCATGAATTAATCTATAGTTTCACTGATAGCTCGTCATGATCATCAGCGCCTCAGGGTGAGAGTGCTTCCACAAATATTATTTTTTTTACTTTGAGGAGAAATTTTCTTTTTGATACTCAGCCTCATCTGCCTAGGCATGCCCTCTCACAATAATAGCAACATAAAGTGAAAGATTTTGATGCTTTAAAATTTTTGGAACATTTTTCCATTTCAATATAAAAATTTGTCTACATTCAATTGCATTTCTGGTTCTGGACTAAACCTCTTTTTATCTGTTGACACTTTAATACAGGCTGTAACTTACTATCAAAGAGATTGAGTTACAAGGTCATTCCTTCACGGTGATAATTCATCCAGAATTGTGAATGTAATGTGTCACATTTATATAGGTTGATAACGGATAATCACTAAAGCCATTTTATAACATACAAAGAACAGTACTAGTATACTGGTAATACTGATTCTGGGATTAAAAAAATACATGGTCATCACATACAGGACTATACTGATATTGAAGTGATCATGTGTGTGAAATTTGGCAATTTAGTGCAAAAAAATTCTTCATTTGTTTGTATTATTACTTACACATGTGGTAACTAGTTTTGCATGACAGTCAAGTTCTACAGGACAAGATCAGCATATTATTGTGTTTTCACTAGTGAGGGCATGATCCCCACAATATGTAACAAATATTAAGATTACATTAAAATGTAAATAAAGATCATGATCAGAATTGTGTGATATTTCATAAAAGATTTATCTTCATATATTGGTGTTGTATCAGTAAAGGCCATATGCCTGATTAGGATAGCAATTTAGATATGAAACACATGCCTGGCAGATCACATTACAGAAAAACTTGATCCTGAACAACAAAATGCTCCTATTAAACCCCAATGGTATAATCAAACTCTATGGATTTCAAACATTTGGGTTGAATCAAATTCATCAAAAGCTAAGTTGGGAGAATTGTAACATACTGTATGTGTGTCAGCTTGATAGGGGTAAACTCACCTGCTCACTGCATGAGTTTCTTGACTTCATTTCATGAAATCGAAAGTAAATATATCATTCTGTTTGAATGATGACAGCCGAGGTAGGGCATTTACTGCAATCATAATAGGTTCAATACCTGTACCTTACCAAGGTTGATGCCAAACCAACAAACACATGTGCACATGGGATCAAGAATCAAATGCAAACATGATTTTTTAATCAAGGCCAGTTTATAATTAAATATAAATACTGCAATACTACCCCCAACTTGTGTCTGTACTGCTAATATTTATTAACAAAAGTAGTCTGTTTAATGGTTGTGGTGGTTACTAGTTGTTATTTTATTCATTTACAATGATTAATACATGTCGAATCATGTGTAACAACTGGTCGAGCTCTAACAAGCATAATCAGCTTAGATATAATGTTTCATTTTGATACATTTACAATGATTAGAACATGTTGAATCATGTGTAACCAACTGGTAGAGCTCGAACAAGCATAATCAGCTTTGATATAATGTTGTTTCATTTTGATACATTTACGATGATTAAAACGTGTTGAATCATGTGTAACCAACTGGTAGAGCTCGAACAAGCATAATCAGCTTTGATATAATGTTGTTTCATTCTGATACATTTACAATGATTAAAACATGTTGAATCATGTGTAACAATTAGAGCTCTAACAAGCATAATCAGCTTTGATATAATGTTGTTTCATTCTGATACATTTACAATGATTAAAACATGTTGAATCATGTGTAACAACTGGTAGAGCTCTAACAAGCATAATCAGCTTTGATATAATGTTGTTTCATTTTGATACAATTACAATGATTAAAACATGTTGAATCATGTGTAACAACTGGTAGAGCTCTAACAAGTATAATCAGCTTTGATATAATGTTTCATTTTGATACATTTACGATGATTAAAACATGTTGAATCATGTGTAACAACTGGTAGAGCTCTAACAAGCATAATCAGCTTTGATATAATGTTGTTTCATTTTGATACATTTACAATGATTAAAACATGTTGAATCATGTGTAATAACTGGTAGAACTCTAACAAGCTGACAGATGTCTATCTCTTGAGTTCTAATAAAATAGCGCCAATAGCGTTGTAGCACGACTGTATTTGGTCATTGCTATGGACATGGTCTTGTTGCTAGGGATGTTTGCATACATTTTTGTCATCTTTACTAACTTGCCTACCCTTCCTACTGCTCAGTAGTTTTGGAACTATATATTTTTGACAAAAAAGGCACATTTTTAGACCTAATTTGCATATCACTGATGGGATCATCAGTGATATGAACATGAACAATTTTTAATCTAAACTTCACTAAGAACGTTCCCATCATATTTCAACCCAACCTGCTACATACTTTTGGAATTATAGATTTTTGACCAAATAGACAATTTTTTAGTCCTAATTTGCATGGGGTCATTATGTCATGAACAGTTCTTAATCTAAACACCTTTAAAAATGTTCCAACCAAATTTCAGATCAATCTGCTGAGTAGTTTTGGAGTTTTAAGTTTTTTGACCTTTGACCAAAAATCAATTTTTTTAACCCAAATCACACCAGCGGCAAGATCATTTTGATTTGAACAATGACTCCACTAGACACCCAAGGTAAAGTACCCACCAAATATCATGGCAATCAGTCCAGTAGTTTTTTTACTTTAAGTTGTTTACATACATACAGACAGACATACAGACAGACAGACAGACAGACAGACATGCATGCATGCATGCATGCATACATACATACATACATACATACATACAGACAGACAGACAGACAGACAGACAGACAGACATACATACATACATACATACATACATACATACATACATACATACAGCCATGCCTATAGCCCTACTGAACCTTTCAGTTCAGTTGTGCTAATTACATTCTGACATTTAAAAAAAGAAGACCTACCTCAGTATTACGTGGCCACTTTGTGCATCACATTTATTTATGTTGATGGCTAAATATTGTAGCATATGCTTCTGCTTGTCTTTGATACTGTACATAAAACACCTAGCGGTTATATCACACACATGTCAATATACTGATGTAATGTGAGTTTGTCTGGTTTCAATGCATGCAGACATGTATTTCCATAATATTTCTTTTTCACAAAAAATAAGCCAGAATGGGACCACAATTATAGAATATATACCATTTTAATAAAGGGATGGAGCTGGATATATACACAATAATTCCTTCAAGTGTTAAAGACAAACTTTCGTGAAGAGCAAATTACAAAATGATTGTGATATCTTAATATTACTGTGTAAACACTTAGCAAGAGGCTTTAGTATTTATCATCCCAAGTTGTGGAAACAATCAACCAAGATCATATGAATTTATGCCACATAGCAAATTAATTTGGATAAAAACTGCAATTACAGAATTGAAAAAATAACAGCACAACTGTATACTTAATTTAATAAAAGAAACATTTTTATCCACTTGCCTATAAACCATCAATGTTGTTATTTTTGCAATATATGATCATGTCACTGTGGACATGGGCATGGGCTAGATGTGAGGCATATAAAATGTGCATTGATGATGCAATAATTTTCATTTGAACAATTTTCTATCTACACACCCTAAGTAAAGTCTCTACCATATACTAAGACAATTGATGATCAATGATCTGGTATTTTTTTACTTTAAATGTGGCACACGCACACACACACTCATTTTACCATGCCTATAGCATATATATATATATATATATATATATATATATATATATATATATATATATATATATATATATATATATATATATATATATATAATACATTCTGTAAGTCATGAATCCTGGGTGAGAATAGGATGAATCCATTGTTATTTTCACAATAACTCAGTGCTGTTTTTTTCACAATAACTCAGTGCTGTAACATTGAATATTTTTACATCCAGACACTAGTGATACATAATTAATAGTAATTGAATTGAGATAAGTGATTTCATCACAGGTATAATGGTCAGACTAATGTACATAAAATATTGCAAATGTTTGGAGCTGCAAACTATGAATTGGTGTAAAATGGGTGTCTTGAGAAAATGTCATGTGATTTTTGTCTTATTGACATTTGTTTTAATTTTTTGGCTAATTTTTCCAAAGTTTAAAGCACATCATCTAACAAATTTGTATTGTTGCTTGCCATACTGGAAAATATGTAAGTAACACATTACTTTTACATAGGATAATATGAGTTACCTGTATGGGGTAGGCGGTGTCACTATAGGTTGCTAGACGAGGGAGTAATGACATTGGCCGAATGAAGAAAAACATTGAAATTATAATAACCTCAAGCATATTTTATGAATGATTGGGAAAAATAATGGTGATTTTGGTATGTTTCCCCCCCCCCCCCCCCCGCCCCACAAGCACCTCAGAACCATGCAGTGACTTAGACACAGAGGCAAGTTGTCTTGTAGAATGACCAGGGTATAAACAATCCGTATTTTCTGTTGGAATTGATAATGTAGATAGCTGTGTAAATCACATCATTGGTGATTGCAATGTTTTCAATTTATAGATCCTGGTTTATCTGCCAGGACTGAGATGTACCTAATTTTGAGAGAGATTTTATATTTTTCTTCTCTTTTATAAAGAAGAGTTAACAGTAGACCATTTAAAATTGAACGCAAAATTAATGATGTAAATGCTAGAAAGAAATAGAAAGGATATATTTGTAATTTAACCGAATTCAATTAAATTAAAAAAAAAGTTGTGAGAAACACATCATTCAAGATTTAGATTCACTAACTTGATAAATAATGCATGTAAAAGTACTGATGACAGCTACAACATGTACATTAGAGAGGTTATATAGCTGCACTTTAGTATGTGTATGAGCACAGGAAGGTAATCTCACAGATGTACACGTAATGAAGCATAGATAATTGTTTTTAGTTAATATGCTTTTCATGGCTCAAACTTGAAAGACAGTGGAACATGCGTGTGTTCCCACTGAGATGATAGAATTACTGTCTTCTGTTTAGAAGGCACACTATCCAAATTTGTCAGTGTTTTTAGCTATTTTTCCTGTAAAGTACCAAAAAGAAAAATACAACATTAGTTTACATTATTTTTCATTTCTGAATTTCAATATCAAAATTACAATATTTAATAGAAGAAAAATGACAGAAACTTAACACATATTCCACAGTTAAGGGTAGACTGCCTTTTTCACATACAGACATTTACAAGGGAATGCATTCATTGCCTTTGAATCACTCAGTGATGACACTGTATGTAAGACACAACATTTCATGCAACTAAAGCTCGATGATAGGTGTGAAAGATATACAGAATATACAATTTAATGTTGTATCTATCAAAGTTTATTCATTTGAGATCTGGTGAACACTTATTGCAAGTCATGACAAATTCTGAAACATTTCGACTTTCACCATTTCATATCTATGAGAAACCATAACTTGATTTTGTTTTCCAAAAAAGGTGCTGCGGTTGGAAGAAATTCCATTGTTGAGTTCCCAGAATTATAAACAGGAAGAAAAGATACATGGAAATTTAAAAACATTGTGTCTAAAGAAGAACTTGGTAAGTGTTAAATGAAAGATAAAACTGACACAGAAGATTCAGTATTAAAAAAGGAAACTAGAATTGTGTGATACAAATTATGAAAAGCTGTTGATGGACCAGTTACAGGAAACAATATGTCTCCATTTTTGGTAAGTAAGCAACATCACAAAAACAAAAACAAAAGCCAATAAGTTTTTAAGGTCTTCATGTTGTTCTAGTTTTTATGCACACATTCCTGAAAGACTTGAAGATTGAGTAGTAGAACATCAACAGTTACTTTTTCAGATTTCACTGTCTTTTTCAGATTGTACTGTCTTTTTCTGGCAGTGTCTTACCATTTTCTGATTTCAATGTAGGTGCAAAGATCTCATCATTGTTGATATGGACTGCCACAGTAGGAAATATATACATTTATGAACATCCACTTTAAAATGATCAAGTCTTTACATAAATCACCAGTGTAATACGAATGCAAAAGTAACGTGGTAAAAATAGTTACATATCATGTATTTACATTCTTTTAAATAATTAAGAGTAGTTGTTAAAATGGTTTAAAATTAATTTACTTTATTAATTCATTAGGAAAACCTACAGTAATAGCATGGTCTTCTTTATCTATTGCTTAATATTGCTATGAAATATATTTCAGAACTTAATAAGCGATCTAATAATTGAATATAATGAATGAAAACATGTAAACAATTAATGCAATCATCTACAGCACAGAAAAGACAATTGTAGTGCACTGTGAAAAAAATGTGATGCTTTATTTGGATAGTATCCAACTGAGTGAGGTAAAACATCCAGGCAGTAATTTTGAAATCTGCATTGTGTGACTAAGTTTACTGTTACGGTAGTGACATTGCCAACATTTAACATTATAATAAACTTCCACTACAGTTACGTATTTAAAATGTACACCGTCACCAATCACTGACTCGGTGTTCACTGAAGTAAAGTTAACAAAAAAGTAATCAATTGGTGAAAAATACCAACTCCTGATGAAAATTATTCAAACATTATTCACTCGACTTCTAAAGATTACCAATCCACAATCCATTCATGAACATCTCAACTTATCAAAAAATTCTACTTAATTATGAATTAAAAAATGTTCTATTATGATGCATTCTTTTTTATCCATTCTTTGCATACATACATTGTGTTTGCACTATTTGCCACATTGAAAGTCGTCATTCATTCATCGTGCCACATTTATGAACTGGAGTGAAGGTGATATTGGTCTGTCATGCCACAAGGGTAAGGTGGTGCATAGATACAATGTGTATTCTGTAAAGATCTTACAGAATGTGATGATGTTTTTTTCCTCCTTAAAACATCAGCCACCATATTACCTTAATGAATCGAGACCAATCACATTCACTAAATGATCTGAAATCAGGGAGATTTTATATTTTAACTAAAATAATCCTGGAAAATTTCACTGAAGACAAATTTTTAATTTTGAAAAAAATTTGGAATAAAATACGCCAAAATTGTAGAGACTTGGAATCCCATACCCCAGTGGGCCGAGATGGAATATCTCACACAAGTTGGGAATTCTTATCTCACATGAGCCACAAGTTGACTATAAGACAAAACTTCCATAATAATGATTCCGTAATAATGTGAGATATTCCATCTTACACAATTGGCATGCAGGATTATCTTTCTCATGTCCTCTTTTATTCTGGCAAAAATATAATTTAACCAGTGCATAATTAGTTCAAAGTGTGGCATCAAATCCATCCCACACTTCTTAATTGTCCTACACTCTCAGACTGCCAGGACATAAGAATAAAATGTCTTCTGTACATTTGCAAAGCATACCAGGCTAAATAATGTGCAACAATTAGTCTCTGGGAACTCAAAAACTTTCAGTGAAATAACAAAATTTTGTATGTTATCTTTATCAAAAACGATCATGATCTTTAGTACAATTATACAGCTGCAACATCTATTAAGTTTCTAATTATCGCAATCTTGATGACATAGCACAAACCATAGACCCTCCACTATGCACAAACTAAAGACTTTGCATTGTGTTTGTTAAGTTTACAATAAATTGCTAATGGTTAACTAAGAAATAATCTGGATGCCAACGTCGTCTGTAGCGAAATCGCAACGATTATACCTTATAGGAACTAGACTAACAAAGAATATAATTGGTCTCCTGGAAATTGATCCAACAAACTGGGTTTCAATATACAGAAGAAGAAAACAGTTGAGGTGACAACCTGTGAGGTACTATTTATGGCTGAAGAAGAAGTTTTAATGAAAATATTGATCCCTGTAGTTCAAAGTCCCTTTAAAATGTTCAGACATTTGAACTTAATGATATTAATTGCTTGTTCCTATGACAAACATGATGCTATTTGATTTTTTATCAAAACCAAAAAGTTTAATGTTTTCAGACATTTTACTTTCTAAAACATGTTCAGACATTAATTTGTACTAAATGCTACTAGTTTTTCTTTCCAATGATATAAAAGATGCACACGTCCTTCAAAATAAAGGTCAAGGTCGGCATGAACCCCATCGGTCAGTTTGCAATGGCTCATGAACCATATATCTTTTAAATTACACATAGATGTCTATGTCGTTTTTATTATTTCACAGGATTGTAGAAATATATGGTTGATCGGAAAATAAGAAACATCAAAATAGAATGGCCAGCCTAATCTAAAGAACTTTTACTTATATTCTTTTCATCTTTGTGCAAAGTTTGAATGAAACAAGTCTGTGCTTGTAACTGATTACTACAATCCTTGAAAGAAAGTCTCATTAGATCTTACATTTTTGTAAAATATAGATTGTTCATCACATGATACCTAGACTTACTAAAGTAACTTCAAACTTACCATTGGTTTTACTACACACTGAAACTATACAACTTTTATAAAGTCCATAGAAAGTTTCTACTCAAGTGTGTACTTTATCTCGACATACAAATGGCAAAATTAAGATGTCACGCCCAAAAAAACATTACCTATGACCAAAAATGTACATATACTTCTTCAAAATATGATATTTCGAGATTAGTCTTTTTAAACTTGTTTAATTAATATCATTTACATTTCGTTACTTATATCCACTTTTCAAAGATCCATCTTAGAAATGACCAAAAGTGTAGAATATTTAGTCATCAAAATAAAATTATTCAAGATTTAAAAATTATTTCAGAGAAGTTACTCGAACCTTACAAAATGTCCATACAAGTGTGATGGCACATGCATATAAAAACTACTTTTTGATGTTTGGTGAAAATTGACTACTAGTATGTCTTGAACTATTACTGCCATATAAGGGAAGTATTACGTTACTTTGTAAGTGATGTTAAGCATAAATTAAATTTCCAAATAAGGAAATTGCTATTCATTAGTTGCAAATTATGTTTATGTTCGACACAAAAATTGTAAGGAATGAGTTGCATAATTGATTTCATAAAATCATAAAATCTTATGGTACAAATTTACTGTTTTTCAACACAAAAACAAAAACACAAAACAATGCCCTCTGTGGTACTATCACAAAAAGGCTGCCCAAGGCCTGAATAGTATAAATACTTCTTTCTGTGCATCCTCAAACAGGGGGTGCCACTGTAATTTGGGTCACCAAGTCAAACATTTGTAGTTCACATGAAGACTTCCATGAAGACTCATCATGTTATTTCTTTATCCCTTCACAGTGTTTATCCCTACTATCCAACAGGTTCCAAGGATTACCATACCACTGGTATTGACCCTACTATACCATACACCATGAAACAATTCCTTGAATGAGGTTATTTCCCTTGTTTTTTAAGTCTGAACGGAACAGTGTTGCTTGTTTAGAAAGTAATTTATACAGTTCCAATGACCAATGTCGAGGAGTTTTCAACTTCAGTACATAACATTTTTGGATTTCTGTGCTGAATAAAGATATATCTTAATATTAAATCTGAAATCCACCTCAGCCTGCTCACATGTAAATATGTGATTATTCTAGTTGTAGTAATCTGGGGGACCGTAATGGTTCATCGATAGAATGGTACATTCCCATAATGAACCATTCAAGATGGCCTATTTTTTTAAAATTCATTGATTGGCATGGAATGATTGACATGTGGAAGAAATTTCAATTCTATGAAATAATACATCAAACTGTCTCAGCAGTAATAAAGAGAGGTCATATATCTGATGGACTTTTTAAAAAGTACTATGTACAGTACTACTCTCTCCAAAGATGTAGAATTTCATCTATCTTCTTGAGGTCAAGCCACATAGATTTCCTGCACACTTTTAAAAGTGTAGTGTTTTTAATGTTTCTACTCGGGCACTTCTACCTCAACAGCATGTATGTCCACGGAAATATTGAAATAAAGTGGATGTATTTCAACTTTTGGTAATCCGTAGTCACAGTTGCTGAGACCATCAAATGCGTTCCGTTCTTTGGATTTCCACAACAATCGAAACCTACAAATTACAAGTAGATATATATATTTCATGTCAGTTGAATTCTGCAAATAACTAAGAAAGACAAAAGCCTTGCATGGCACTTATCAGTGTCCAAGATTCATATCTGATTAAAATATCATTATATTGAACAATTACCATGGTAACATACCTGCCAAGATTCATGCGTGTCCCTTTATGGTGATGTTGTATTGATTTGTAGTAGCCAACATTACCCATAGGTCTAGATACAGTGTAACCAGAGAAAGATACTCTGTTCCATAGGTCATCATCTTCTCCACCCCAGCCCCAGAAACTATTTGAAAAACCATTAATGAGTTGCATATGTTGTCTTGTAAGGCCACTAACTCCTCCAAAGAATTCATTGTATGGCAACCTACAAAGAGTATAATAAATCTTGGGTAATAATTTTTTTATTGATAGGTAATACATACATGTATAGTTGTCAACTTGATGCCTCGGAGATTAAGTTCATTGGACCTGAACAGCTGCATTTGCTTTTTATCAATTTTATTAAAATCCAATGAAGTGAACTCGGTGAGATTTCTTTATTTAGTTCTTTTATGTCATGTGTTCTTGTTTTTGTTCTGTGAGTGCCAGATACCTATATCTGACACAATACCATAGGTGTTCTCGAGCCAAACAAGAGCAGAGTGAATTTGCTCAATGACTGAAAATGTGTAATGTGCCAAAACATACAGGTACAGTACTTCAAGGCACTCTGTTCGAAAAGAGTACAAACACAGAGTGCAGACAGCGATGTTATTGTTATTGTTTGGTGGTTCTCCTTTGTTCAGTTTCAAGCACTGAGTTTTATATTGTAAGACGGATTCTCATTGGGTACTCGTAAGTACGAGATTGAGTCCGAGAACACACACAAACAAACAAAACAAAAAAGAACAAACAACAATAAATGTAAGATCCAAATAAAGAAATTGCACTGAGTCTGAACTTCACTACATTGGATTTTAATCAGATTGGATTTCTACCAGCCTGTGACCTACTGTCAGTACCAAGTATTAATACAACCCAAAACACCCAAGTGAAGTGATTTCCCTGTGTGCCACATTCATGACAGCAGTGGTGTAAAATAACAGTTTCATTTCCACATTAGGTGATTACAATTTGTTCTTAATATTCTTTGTTACCCACATACATAAGATGAGGTTGAATGGTAATGTTTTCCAAAAGTAGTGAACCAGTCAAATTTGCCTGTAGAGGTATCAACTTTGCAGTGTAGCTTGGATAGCAATTTAAGTCACATGATAAAATATTTACCTGTGTTGTTTTCTATCTTACAGACTTAATCTACTGGATGGTAGAGTCAACTTGGGGATTGATGGAAGAGGTACACACATGGCAATTAGTTTATAATATAAAATTTGCATGTTTTGTTTGTATTTTACAGCCTTCATCTACCAGGGATTCTATCAACTTGGGAGTTGATGGAAGTAGGTACACAGACAAATATCGACAACAAAATAACTATTCAGACGGAAGTTCTACTAGTTGAAGTTGTACTAAATCATGTTTCAATTGAAAGCCCTTCCTATGCAATAGCTAGCTCTTGTAATGACTTGAAACAAAAGTGACAGATGTTTATAAATTTAGTTTGTATACATGGTAAGAATGACCTGACTGAAAAGTGAGTGACAATTGCAGGTTTAATACACATATACCCTAAATGGTAAGAAATGGTGAGAATACAGGTGTTTTAGTTAACACTATGGATGCCATGCCAGTGTACTATGCTACCATGGTAGTCAGGGTGCTGATCCACACAAGACATTTCACTACCATAGTTGAGACTGCAAGTATCAACTTTTCAAATTCATTTTTGATATTGATTCCCATAGTTTTACAAATATACCAGATGTTCCACTTGCGGAAAGAAAACCTCTGAGAAAGATAAAGAAATGAAATTCTGGCCTTCAAGACACACTAAAGTAAATTTGATGATATAAAAAGAAAGAAAAGTATTTATATGTTCTTGCCACTGAGGGCGCTTGTGCCGTGCACTGTCATATGCTGTATAGCAATTTGGTAAAGTATATTTTCCAGTCAGCTTCTGATGATATCCTGCCACTTTGTTTATAATGTTAAATATAGAAAATAATATGTATGACCAGATCACCAAAAACATTCATCAGCTTGGGAGATCAAATGACTTGCAGGTTATTAGGCCCAAGCAGTTAAATTTTTTTTTTCTTTAGCTTGTGTTTACAATCTGTTTTGAGTGGTGATTCTCTTCAGTATAACAAATCCTATAGTTACAACTGAGCACTAGGTGGTGGTATGATATGCATATGGGCATCTCAGCAAAATATATATTAGGCTATAAAGCAATACAATTTTTTCCCACAAGATATTATCTTGGGGTTTGACACTTTAAAACTAGTGAGTTAATTGAGATAATGAAAATTGACTTGCATGGCTCAATCCTTGGGTCCTCGCTGCCATATAGTAGTGTAGACACTACTAATGGCAAAATCTAAAATCTTATGACCAAATTAACACACTGTGAGGTTTATTTGCTGACCTGTATCCATACTTGTCTAGTCCTCTCACGAAATGTCTGGGCATAAGTTCACAGCCGTAATAATTCCTATCATTCTCTGGAATGTGATCCACATCATGGAAGAGAAAACAGTCCCATTGGTAAAACTTCAGAGACTCTAAGAAGCCCACATTAAAAAGCATTGCTCGGTTGAAGCTCTCTTGATTTGACTGAAGGGAAAAAAGGAAATAGAATTTTCGTGAAAATTAAATAAAGTAATAACACTGGCAAGTATTGATTGATTTATGTAAGTATGTAAGTATGTATATATGTATGTATGTATGTATGTATGTATGTATGTAAGTATGTATATATGTATGTATGTATATGTATGTATTTGTGTCTATGTATGTATGTATGTATGTATGTGCGCAAGTATATCTATATGTATGTGTGTGTGTGTATGCATGTATGTATGTATGTGTGTGTATATTACATATGTGTGTATGTATGTATTTGTTAGTTATTAATCAACATTCTTGTTTTGAGTATTGCTGATTTGCACTGCAGCTTGTACAGTTGAGAAATTGTTAAGTTAAGTTTTATGGACTACCACTAGAGGGCGATATTTATAGGTATGCACATAGAAACAACCATAAATGTATTCATCCACCAGAATATTACAATTTACTGTGTATTTCAGCAGTGTTATAAAATAATCTCAGTGAGGCATTCCTGGAAGTGAGTGTTTCCTCAACTTACCTGGTTTATTACAAAAAAGGCAAACTCTAATCTTTGTCTCATCAACATTGGAACCAAATGTTTCAATAAAATTGGTAAATGTTCCTCTCTGTCTCGAAAAGGTATGATGATAGCAACCTAAAAATCAAACACACAAGAAAAATATATGGATAAAGAATAGGTTGTTTTTTTCTTTGCAGAAGTGTTTGTGGAATTCACTGCAAAGGTAACAAAATCTCTTCCAAATTGTGTACATTTTTCGCGCACATCAACTTTTCAATGTAAATCTGTATTGAAAAAGTGTGTGTGACTGTTATTAAACTTAACATAAATTTCATAAAAAGAGATTTCTGTTTTATTGATGTAACAGGTATAACTACAATATGTAGTCGAAATATCCACAGAATTGCACAATTTAACACTATCAATACTTTCTCACATACATCTTTATAGTCTGGCAGATAAGTCCAGTTTTTAAGCGGGACCTATATTTGTTGTCTATAGTTTTTTCCTTTTCTTGATCATTATTGTCTGGGACATACATGATCAGAATCTGTTGGGTGACACCTTGATTGTCATCCATGAGGCCTAATAAAAAAAGTTGTGTGGTTCCGATTACACTCAATTTTAGAATAGGTGGGGAGGTAGAATTTTTATTTTATTTTATTCTATTTTTTTTCATGTGTGAGTGTGTCTAGTTCAGGTTTTCCATTGTTTTCAAAATGGTCTCTCTGTGTTGTTTATTTCTCCCCATCAGATGTACAGCCATTACAGATTGGAAGAACAGTTTTATTTTGTCTCTTTAAGTTGATGTCAGTTTCCGCATCCACTATTTCTCGTGAGAATTCATAATTTTTGCAATTTTATTATTCTTTTCTAGAATACGTAAAAAAAAGTTTGGGTCGGCAGTGAAAACCTAGGTGGGGTTGGGTAACTGGAACCAAACAATTATTTTATTGTATGCCTGAGCATTTTAAAAGTTCTTTCTTTTGGCCATACCCCATGTAAAATTTCACAAAACTGTACATGTTGAAAATAAACTTACATGTAGTTATGGGCAAATTGATTGCCTATAACCCCTCTAAATGGGTTCTTATATATGTTAGGATAAAATGATTTGACCCAAGTATGACCTTGACCTCACCATAATATCTTAAAAAGAGACTCCCTGTGATTTTTTTTTCAAAATTATTTTCTATTTTCAAATTTTGATATTTTGTTTTCAAATTTCTTGCAAATAATTTTGTTTTGAGCCAAAAGTATTGGTCAGTTATTGTTGGCTGGTTCAGAATAGAATATTTTGGTACTATGTAAAAAATGCATGTTTCTTGTCATGACCTTGACCTACATATTGAGTCCATGAGCTGGAAGGGTTGGCACCGCTCTGGAGTGATGGTTGCCACACATTTTTTTAATAGAACTATATGCATATCTTTACTAGACTTTCAAAAAACTCCCTTTTTGTTTAAAAAAAATCTATATATATATATAAACTTATTCAATAAGTTTTGCTTGAAATGTGGCACCATAGATCTTGGCAGGACTCCAAGATCTATGGCTAAACAAAAGAAATAGAAGTGATTTGCATCTAAACTATCAAAAATTAAAAAAATGAATTTCGAGAAAAAATCTGATGGCCGGAAGCTTCTTTTTAAAACGTAGCATCGAGATCAAGGTCAAGGTCATTCTAAGGTCAAATATTTTATCCTAACGTATATAAGAACCCAGTTAGAGGCCATATGCACGTCAATTTGTTTTAGGATACGATCCAGATTGTGTGTTTATTTTCAACTAGCTGGAGAGCATGGTCAAAGAAAGAATAGCTGATATTTAAAAATGCTCAAAAAGGGTGACATGTCACCCAACAGATTCTGACTGTGTATGTTCAAGACAACAATAAATAGCAAAGGAAAAATGTATAAACAACAAATTCAGGTTACCCCTCCTCCCTGCCAGACTATAAATAGAAGAACATGCATTATAGGGTGACAACCCTAAACAAAACACACTTAATATTCAACCGTTGGTAGCGCTCTTCTCATTCATGCGAGTGAAACGATGGTCAATGGCAAAAACAATCCAGTATTGCTTTAATATCAAACACCTCAATTATAATGTTGATGTTTGTTGAAAGAATAGCTTGTTTGTTGTGTTCTTTGTACATGTGAGTATTCATTTTACAAACATTATGGTATAAAAATAGTCTATAAATAATATGGAAAAATACTAACGCCTCTCCTGCTTCAATTATGTCATCCTGGTTATAGACTATAAAGTGGTATTATGATTGAATGTTGTAAAACATGGTCCATACTAATATTTCTTAATGAACTCAGGACTATGATTTCCATGTAACAGAAACACACTGCTGAAGAAAGTAAGCTGTGCAGGACCAACGTCAGTATGGATACAGCTGTTGGTTGTGTGTTCGTATAATTGGCACAGGGTGATTTATATACATAGCATTACAATTGTTGCTGGTGCCTGTCTTTTGCAGAGTGAATTCCTATACATCGTAATACAGTTGTTGCATATGTACATGTATGTATGGTATAGCACATACATAGTATACAATCATCCCTGATATTAGGCATTACATTTTTGTCTTGTTGTCAAAATTATATAGGGATCGCCTGCTGTCTTGCATGTTACGTACATGTAAATCACCCTTTGCAAGAGACAGACATATGCAACAATTGTTTTACATGTAAAATGCATATGAATCACTTTCTGCAAGAGACAGACTCGAGGAACAAAACATATCCATTCTGACTTTTGTTCGTGCACAGCTTAGTACTTTATCTGCTATTGTAAAAATGAACATACCTTCCATTTTGGTTGACATTCAGTTGGTACCCAATGTCCTCCAGGTAGATATGTATACTTATCAAATGTATAATTTAAGCCAATGTCATGTGATGCTTCACCATAATATTTACTGTATTGTAAAAGTTTTAATTTCTCATTTGCAATTGAGGCAATTTTGTTAATTTCTTCTGTATTGGATGAGTTTTGAAGTAAAAAGTTTTCCACTTGTTGGATACTCGTTTCATCCAAACAAACATCTATCAGACCTCCTGGGGGAAAAAAATAACAATAAGATGTTACCAGACGTTACTAGCACCAGTGCATGTGCACACTAGTGGTAATATATTTGCACTGCCGTGCAAAACCGAAAACATTACTGCATACCCCCTATCAAAATGATATGCAAATGAGGATGCAATTGTTTGCCAAATGCAAAAGCATGTGATCGCACAGTATGATATTTATGGAAATTTGCTGTTTTAGATAAACAATGTAATAAATAACAGAACGCCATGACACGTGAGTGCAAGTGTGGCATACTTGGGGTGTATTTGCACTCATGTTTGTGATGTTGTATTTGCACTCATGTTTGTGATGTTGTCTACTGCACTTTCATTCACTACACTTGTGGAAGCATACAGCCACAGACAACATTACAAACACTCTTGCAAATGCCCCGAGTATGCCAAACTTACACTCCCACGTCATGGAGTTTTGTCATAAAACCACAACAAGCTAGCAAGCAAGCTAGTTTCATTCCATTTATACCCTGTCGTCTATGTCACAACATCATACATTCTATGTCAGTTGCTCTGTGGTACGTACGTGGTCAATATGTGACTTTAAAAAGTTCAAAGTATACTCTTCCCTGTTTTTCATAGATTAAGCTTGCATAGGTGTAAATATAATATTTCTCAATATTTAGCTTCATTCAAACAGACAATATTCTTGATATACTGATATAGGATTTTTGTCACTTTCTTGTCCTCAAATCAAATGACATGTCTCTGGTAGGTCAATCATATTTTCATTTGCTGACTGAAGACAAGCATTGTGTAATGGATACCCATGCAAGCTAATTTACAACAAATGGGGAAATATATAATGATTTGAACATTGAGTTTATTCACTCATATTTTGAGCACTGTATAGGAACAATGCATTACAAGGATAAATGTGACATATTAGATATGAAAGTAAATCCAGTATTTTTTGTTTGGAATGCATACTTTAGTCAACTTTAAATTTACTGGACACTATTTTATACCAGTATTCTTGGTAGATTCTGTTTTTACACACCCACATATACACACAGTCATACTGATATATTAATAGGTCAGCTAGTAGTTAATGATTTGACCCTGTAAACTTTTATAATTGCTAAAACTGTCTACTTTATTGCATGATCGCTGTCTATTGTCAGGACAAAAACAAACACATGCAATACAAATGACAATTTACACAAAAATAAAGGTCAGAAGATCATATTAAAGAAAAAGCTGACCCTACACAGACTGTTATCAACTTTGTAATCAGATTGACATGTCAATTACATGCATGCACACATGTACAGCCCAACCTGACACACTAAATGATCTATTGTTTAGTTGTGTTAAAACCCTTCTGCTGTGGTGAGGCTGTTGTAGTATGCACCTTCTGGAGTTCAACACTTTCATTTCTAAAATTCAAAGTAGAAAATCGAGTGGGAAACATTAATAAGAGAATACACGAGGTAAATACTCACGAATATCTGGAAGTCTTGTTTCTGGACAAACCTTATCTTTACAAAGGTCTGCTGGAGGTAACCCAACCTCAATAGTCCCAAGTTCAGATGGTACTGAATTATTTTCATCTGCTAGAAAATCTACACTCCGTATACTTGGTTGCCTTACACTTGAATCTTTACTGAAAAGATGGAGTTTTACACCAAGGTTTTCACCCATAGAAAAAGAGGTATATATCAGTGCATTTGCTAGAAATAAAAAAAAAAGAGAAAAGAAATGTAATGTATGTATACATAAAAACAAATTAACACACACACATTAATTGTCAGAAGCCATACTATAATTTATGCTGTAACTATCATTCATGCAAAATATGAATACCTGCCTGGTACTTTGATAAAAGAACTTAGATAACAGGGCTTGAAATTAGCTTTTTCCTATGGTAGCCCAAGGATGGTGACCAGTATAGTCCCATATTCCTGAACTTAAAATAGAGTTCCTTTATTGGAAATATGTTTTTATTAAAATACTTTCATTTCCGTAAATCTTCCATCCTTTGTATCATTGTACATAATCAATGGTATTTACATTGCAGCCTGAGTGGGCTACCAGCTACAAATCATGGTAGCCCCATGACAAGAATTGGCTATCTGTGGACACAGGACTCGTTAATTTTCAGCCCTTGATAATATATTAGCATCATTTTTATCATGATTAATTAATCTGATCAAGGGAATTAAATTATCAATTACTTGTATCCCTAGTCTAGACTAATGTGCATCAAATCTCAAGATCTCTTATTTCGATGATTCAATACCATGTATTATCAAGTCTACTGTGCTTGTATTCTCCATTTCTATTATGTAAATACCATCTTGCTTTTCTACGGTGGACGTCCAATGTTTATACGAAAGTGAATAACTTAAAAGTACAGGAGACATAAAATATGGTAAATAAACCAAATCGAGCCCTTTCGTTCATCAAAGTTTAATTTAGCCTGACTGATTCAGGGGTTGCTTTGGCTTATAATATTGCAGAGTAGTGAGTGGTTACACTGGACCTTTCACACTAAGTTTAATAAACTGGATATTAAAGTATTACAGTCGCTTTAAAAAAAAATTTATTATGACTTATTTTATCTTTGTGCAAGGTTTGAATAAAATAAGCATGTTTGTTGTAAGGAATGTGACAATGCAGACACTTGCTGAAGAGTACAATTCACCCTAAAACATAACAAATATTTGGGCGAAAAATATTTCTGAGTATATAAGAAAGTGTTACCATTCACAATATTTATATATTAGCACAGAAAGATTCATCACCAAAAGACATGACAAACTTGAACATAGGCATCGCCTGATACAAATTAGTTTTTTTCACTCACACTTTAAAATCACCATTTTTTAAAAAATAAATAATTATGGTAATAAAACAGAACTCTCTATTTATTGAGGAAGATTCTCAGTCTACAAAATCAATACAGTAGATTAATAATACTTATTACTTTAGTAGGAATGAAACGAAATTAGTAATATGTATTGTTTCCTTGTAACTATATTGATTCTCAACTCAGTCCTAATGGAAAACCAACTATTATTATATAACAGTTGTGCTTTAAAATAATTCAATAAAAATTAATTGCATTATAAAAACTTACACTGAAATATGACAAAATATAGGCATTTTGTAAGTTGGGTATTTATTACTGCAGAGTATTTATTTTTTGAGAGTTTAATTATTTGACTTTCGATCTCTATAATTGATAGGTTTGCAGTTGATTGATTAGAGGAGGGGGATACCTGTCACGTGACGCGATGAGGAGAAGCAATGACAAATCTTTGAGTCTACTATGGGTCTAGTCAAATAGGAAATGAGTCACGTGGTTATGTCATTGCATTTAAATACAAAGTTTCATATGATGCAACTCCCGCAATGTCACACAGATGCTACAATGTGGCATGTCCCACTCACTGCACTTCTCCATTTTGTTCTGTACAACTCCAGTTGGCTGGAAATTAATATTTTTTTCCTTTGGGAATCCCAGTGGGCTACTACTATCTATAATCTGTAGCCCAAGGACAGTTATCGACCACATGACCAGTAGTATCAAATTCCTGAATTGTGGGGATGGTGGGGGGGGGGGGGGGGGGAATCCCATTGGTCCACTGACAATATATGGATAGATCTTATTAATTTTATCTTCTAAGATATGCAAGAAATTGCTTAATTTTGACAATTGACCCTGAAGGTCAAAGTCAAGGTCATAAAAGAAACAAAGTGATGTGCATATATACCATATGATTGTCACCTTTGTGCCAGGTTTGAATGAAATTAGATATTGTATGTCTGAAAAATATCATACCGTGGTATTACAGATGGATAGATGCAAGTGACGGACAGATGGAACCCTATCTAATAGTGTCACTCCAGGGAACTAAAAATAAAAGCTACAAGTATTGCAGCTATAAGCCTAGGAGAGGTACAATGGTATATGTCACAGGCAGATTTTAATCAATGACGCTCTACCAGTAAAATGAATCATGAATATACAGGTACTTTGATTGTCCAGCCTTGCTCTGCAGGCTGAATTGTGTAATCATCTTATTTTGAAAGGATAAACAACTAAAATTCCAGAGATCTTTTGTCAACTTTTAGTACAAAATCTGGATGTATACAGTATTTCAAAGACTTTTTATGGCTGTTTAACGGCAAATTTGATTTCAAGACACTTCTAGCACATGTAGAGGCAGGATCAATATAGACTCTCTCACAGTCCTTGGAGCTTCGCATTGCTAAAAGGGTGTTATGAATTCGAATGTACTGATATCTATGGCATAATTGTATGCAAATATCCTTGTACTGTGTGCCCTCATCGGGCTAACCATTCAGTGACATGTAACCGCGAAGCCCCGATTTATCGCAAAGCCCCGGGGCTTTGCAGTTACACGTTAATGAATGGTTTTCCCTATGTGGTCGATGAAGGTGCACAGTACTCGGATATTCACGTGCAATTATGCAGTAGATACCAGTATCAGTACATACAAAACAACCCTTTTAGTGATGTGAAGGTCCGAGGACTGTGAGAGAGTCTAGGATCAACACTAGTGATGCTAGCAAGCGTGATTTTAATTGATCCCGATTCTGACAGGAAATTTGGCATGGCACCTAGGAAGGGAGATCTGTGAGATATCAGAAATGAGTGCCATCATCATCGCAAGTCTACCAGCCGGGAAGTATTGTTCCAAGCTGATAAAATGTTATGAACACTGATGATGGTTTCATTTGCATATTATTTGCATATCAATGTGTTTAAACAGCTGTAAACACTAATCCTAAACATGGTTTAAATTCTGGACAAGCTGAACCATGGATGTATCCCTTAATACATCCATGGCTGAACATTGTAAATACAATAATAAAGTTATAATATCAATAAAAATGTTGGAAATTATTTCTTGTTTATTTGCTTGCTTGTTTGTTTGTTTGTTTGTTTGTTTGTTTGTTTGTTTGTTTGTTTGTTTGTTTTTGTGATTGA